>NC_080378.1:16408931-16530247 GCF_014773155.1 Arachis stenosperma
ATTTAAATAATAAAAATTATCTGTAAACAAAATATATTTATAAAGAACCAAAAATATTAAAATGAAATTAATTTTGAATATTCATACATCTCATACCAAATTAAGCATAGTCATATCAAAATAAGCAAGAGACCACTTAGAATTTACTACTAATACTCTACGAAAAACTAAAATATTATATCTTACATAAGTATTTTCTAATAACTAAACCATATTCCACAATCCATGAATCTCTTCCTCTTGTTGCTACTGTTTGGCCTTCATGTCTCCAAGTTCATCTTTTAAAGTTGTCGCTTTTTCTTTGAGCTGTTGCTTTAAAATGTGGTGACCACAGAAAATAACTCAAATCTGCAATCAATTCCAGCAACCAAGTGAATCCTTTTTTAACTTATAAAGTCTAAAGGCAGCAACTTTGACAGGCAACAACAAAAGAATCATCCCATCAATAAAAGAATAACCTATAACTCATCAAATCCCAAATGCCAATATCTCTTACAAGCATTGTTTATAGCATTCATAGCCATCCTAAAAGGCATAAAGATATAGCAGTGAAAGCTTACCAAACCTACTACTCTTTTTATTAACCTCCTAATATGTACGCTCAACTTCACATTAATATATATACACACATATATATCCATTGGAATTTAGTTAAATTTAGTTAAATTCATACATTTAGTTAAATTCATACATTTATTGTCAATTGTGCCAACAAGTGTTGTTTTAGACAAAAAAATTTTATAAGACAAAAATATATAAGTGGAAAATTAAAAGATAACAGTCAAATAGCAATCACAAAGAGCAGAACCATTTGTCCTAATTGGCTTTTGAAACTAACAGTTTAAAACTACATTATGCACATAACTCTGACTAAGCCAATTAGATTCCAGCCACAATACAATTCTACAAAATTTAATCAGAATGTAGCACATAACATTAACATACCTTAACTGCAAGTTCTCCAATAGCCCAGCATGCATTATTTGCTATTGAAATAGCCTGATAAACCAGGCTGCAAAACAAGGAAAGAAGCAGTTCATATGGAAATTCATTAGACACAAAAGAGCACAATCGGTTTTATCATTCTACCTGCCCCAGTTTCGGACATCTGTCCCTCCTCCGAGTCCAAGTCCTTCCATACTAACTACAACAACACAAACACCATCATGTCAGTAAACAAAATAACTATATATTCTTAATCAGCTGAGGAATTTTGTAGAAGAAAAATTCTACAGATCGATGCAAAGTGAAGAAAACACAAGTCCTCAACCTGAGCCATTACTTGAGCAGCATCCTATCTTTTCCAATAGTCTTCGGTACTACCTATACCACAAAAGAAAACCAGTTTATATTAAGCTATTCAACAACAAAGTGTTTTCATAAGTCATAACCAAATCAAATAACTCCTAAGCGATTTCGTAAATTTTGTATTAGGTCTTCTCTCTTTAAAGCCAAGATAAATCCAAGATAAATCCTAAAAAGTTAAAACCCCAACACCAACAAGCATGGTTAATGAAATTGCATAATAAAATCATACATCTGAAGAGCTAACATGGCAAGGGGTGATGGAGCCTCCAATCTGCACCAGTCCATCAGCGGTGAACAATGTAATTCTATCCTCATGAACCCATTGAATTTCTGAGAAATCATTGAAACAAATTAGCAATATAGTACTTAGCAAATAAATTACACCTGTAACAATCCAAATGAATACCATCTATCGTACATTCTTATTCATTTCTTAGCTTGTTTAGCCTAATACCCTTTTGGCGACCGGTTTTCTATCTAACAATTAATATCACAAACGGACTCGGACTCACACAAATTTCATGTCCACATGTTCGTATTAAACTCAAGTTTCTAAAGGTCTAGAAATCATATTTTTCTGGGCAGTCTATCTCCAGCTATTGAGGAAAAACCGAGACTGTTATTCTAGGTTTGTAGGAACAGCACCTTGCTGTCTTGTTATGTGGTTTTTATGTTGTGAAAGCCTACGCACGGACTATCTCTCTTATCAAAGTAACTCTAGAGATCCTAACCTTTACTTTGAATTATATTTTACTACATTTGGACCAGAATTGAATTTTATACAAGGTTTTAAAATTCTGCTACTGCACTTGTAAAGATTCAGAAAAACAGCAAGCAGCAGCGTTTTTATAAAATCCATAATAATTTCAATTCTAATCCGCTGCTTCTAAATTTTGGGTAGATTACACTCAACTTTCCTAAGTTTCAAAAAAAACAAGTTTTAAGTTCATATCACTTCATTTGATTAATTAATTTTCCATTGGAAGTAATGCCCTGTTTTCATAAATCAGTTTAGAATTTCCAGCAAGCAACCCAGCTTCCAAGTGACTTAATTAAGTCTACAAAATAGATATGAACATGAAATTTGTACTCAATTAAAGTGAAGATGCAGATCTTCAAAACCCCTTTGGTGGCAACTTAAAATGTTACGTAAAACAAAAGTTCCAGTGGTTTGAAATCAATGTTGCAGAACCAGAAAACCAGAAAAATTCTGCAGCAGCTACTGTTTTCAAAAATTCATATCTTTTAAACCACTTGGCCAAATCCCTTGAAATTTTTATGGCACATTCAAGACACACCTGAGTTTTACAGAAAAATAATTTTATCCAAAAAGGTGGTCTGGACTATTACCAGAATTTATTTTAAGTCACTGCCAAATATGCAGAAATTCTGCATCAAGTAATTCCAACAACCTCACATACCAAATCTTATATTTAAGCCAAAAACTCCCCTAAAACCATAATTCCAACTTTCTTGTGACTAACCAAAGTTGCTAGAGTGATTAGCGCAGTCCCAAAAATCCAGAGTCAATATTTTCCAAGTTTTCAAGTGCTTATACACAAGTGAACATTCATTTTTCTGCATCATGTTAAAAACAGAATTTTCACATGTACTTTCTATCATTCATTCACATAATAATTCATCATTCATCATCATCCAACTGGGTTTAGTTATAACAGAACCCATCTCAAGCACAACAACTTATACTACCAACTAATTCAATCATAAAACATGGCCTTTAGCCTTCAAGTAAATTCTGCACATAGCAACTTAAAACCCCAAATAACATTATCAAACCTACAATTCACCAACAGCACCATCAATCAGTCACAAACATATCCTTCTAAACACTCAAACCCTTACCTCTTTTGAAGTTCAAAATTCTGTTTGTGCTTCTTCCTTGAATTAAAAATCCTAGCCACACAAAATTGAAGTTTCGGTCACTCCTCCCTTCTCCCTCAACTCCGTTTCATTCTTTTCTTTCTTCTATTTGTGTGTGTCTGTGATGACCCAGATGAAGCAAGCACTCATATAAGTAGAAGAAGAAGTGGAGGAACTTGTCCTGTCTCTCCTTCTTTCCGTCTTGGTTCTGCTCTCTCTCTCCCTCTCTTTGCTGCCTTCTGTTTTTTACTCTGATGAAGGCAATCTCAGTTATCGATCAATTAAAACTTAAAAAGTACCAAATGCCATGAATCCAAAAAGCACTGCACCCTTCAATAACCTAAAAATCCTGTGAAAGTTTATAAATTATACTTGAAGAATACCTAACTCAACTAAAGCAGCAAAATCACTAGGCCTTGAAGAAACAAAATAACCATAACTTAGAGCACATAAACATCGAAAAGAAGAAGCAAAAGCTCCACCATTTCATTTCAACAAAAACTAATTTTAATTTTCAAGATTTCAGCTCAAATATTCTAAAAAAGCACACACATTTGAATATTATATATACAAAAATATGTTTCACAACTTGCACAATCACAACTAGCGCTGCAGAATCAAATTCCGCAATTGAAATGAACTTCAATTACAACAATTAGTGAAAGAAAAATCCAGCTACTTGAATGAAATTTCAGGAAAAAGAAGGAAAGATTACCAGAGTCGGATTGGAACCACGGGAAAGATCGAAAAGGATCATCACCGGATAGGTTGGAAGAGTCATCGGTGGCTTTGACCACGATATAATGGCGAGAAGAACGAGATGATGAGAAATTTAATGAGGATCTGAAAAGCGGGGAGAGAGGAGATGATAGCGTGGAACGAGAAATTGATGCAAGAGAAGAAGGGAATCTGAATCTTGAGGAGATGATAGCGGTGGAAGAAGCCCTAGCAATGGCGGTGGAGTTTCAGCGGCGACCAAGCACCCCTTTCTTCTCTCCTCCATCGCGTTTTCTCTCTCCCTCGAGCTCTCTTTCACTGGCGCTCGACAGCGGTGGAGCCATATGCGGCGTCGTCGTTTCTTTCCTTCCTTCCCCTCTCCTCTCTTCTTCTCTTCTTCTTCCTGTGCTCCCCTTTTCTGATTTCTTCTCTTTCGTGTGTGTGAGTTGAGGGAGGATGAGAGTGCGTGAGTGAGGCTGAATGGATACGAAAAGGGGGGAAATTTTACCTAATGTGAGAGCGCAGCGAACAGAAGCGACGATGAAGACTAGTGATGGCGTGGTGAGTGGTGAGTGACGAATATGAGTGACTGGTGGAGATGGTGAGTGGTGAGTGGTGAGTGTTGACTAGTGATGGCGATCCCTTTCTCTGATTTGGGGGTGATGAGTGGCGCGAAGAATTGAAAAGCTAAGGGTAATGATGATCGAGTGTTATGTTTTCAGTGGCTAAGGGTTATGTTTTCTGATTTGGCTAAGTGTTTGTACGCATGTATCATTTGGGGAAGAGTAGTGCTAGGGAGCCAATGGCTTAAGTGTACAATGTGTACAATGGGCTAAATTTTTGGTCCATGAATAAAATGAACATCACCATACTTGCTAGAATAACCATCCGATACCAAGGATAACCATCCGGATACCAAGGATAATAAACATCTCAATAAAAAATTAAACTGATTTTGGGATTCACCAAGGATCGAACTCTTGACCTTTCGAATCTAGACCTCTAATACCATATCTGAAACCACTCATCCCAAAAGCATAACCTGACAAGACAATATAACACTAATGGTCATATCTCTAATACTTCTTAAACCTCCATTGTACACATTGTACGCTTAGGCCATTGGCTCCCTAGACTTTTTCTTTGGGGAAAATTCAAAAAATTTACTAAGTGTTATTGGACATTTCACTTAGATATATTAGGCAACACTTTTGAAGCGCACCCAAAACTTAATAAATAGGCTACTCTTAAAAAGCGCTCTCTTTGATATAAAAGTGTACCCATAGATATTAACATACGGCTACGCTTTATAAGTGATTTCTATAATATCTAAGGCTACACTTTTTAAATGATGCCAGAATTGTGTTTCCTTTTCTCTAAAAAACAGGCAACACTGAGAAAAGCGTAGCCTATTCTATGAATAGGCTACACTTTTCAAATGTAGCTTAAAAAAAGTGTGGCTGAATGGGTATTTTTCTTGTAGTGATACCATGAATTTCTTCCCAATACTTATCAAATTTTACCCTCATACTACATGCCATATTACTAATCAGTGGATTTGGAGATGCAAACCATTTTTTCAAGGCAACATTTATATCACATACTTTGTTAAAATAAATATTGGCTGTTGAAACTTGAGTACCATAAAATAATTGTGTCACATCATAAAACAACTTTAATTTACCATAAATTTCTTTAGCAAGGTCCTACTCCTTATTGCTTGGCATGCTTTTGTAATTAGGATCCTTTTGTCTTAATCGAGGAAACACATGTCGATACAACCATGCAGTCTCTAACATCACATAGGTGGAGCTCCATCTAGTTGGACAATCAAGAGCTAATTTTTTTGTAAATTGAACATTTGACTTACCACACTAACTCACAAAGGTTTCATGTCTTTTAGGGGTTGAAGTCAATATACCACACTGCCACGAATTTTTTCCACACTCTCCTTAACCAAATTTAGACCATCTTTCACAATTAGGTTCAAGATATGAGCACAACAACGCATATGCAACATGGAACCCCCAACAACAAATATTTTGAATCTAAGCACCCAACAACTCATTAACCATAACATCATTAGTAGAAAAATTATCCAATGTAATAGTTGATAATTTTCTATCTGTGTTCCACTCTAACAAAACTTTCATTAATGCATTCGAGAGCACTTCACTCGTATGAGAAGCGGGAACATAAGTAAAACTGAAAATAATTCAAAAATATATTTCAATTATTATCTAAAAGATAAATTAATTTCAAGTAAAAAAATATAAAAAGTCATATGAATTACTAGAAGTATAATTTAGAAGATTACCTTAATATGCGCATTTGCAAAATCCATGAACTATCAATGTAGTGTGCCGTGACAACCATGTATCCTTTTTCTTGGTTGGAAGTCCACATGTCGGTTGTAACTGCTACTCGACTATCATTTCCATCCATTATCTTAGTCATGTTAAGTTTCTCCAACTCATACATTTCAAAAATGTCCTTTTTAATTGTGTTTCGACTAGGCACCTTAAAAGTTGGTTGCATTGATGCATATACTTCCTTCATTCCAACATGTTCCATAAAAGATAAAGGGTACTCATGCATACATATGGCCTTGGCAATACACCTTCTTGTATAAGATGGATCAAATACAAAAGCATCCGCAACACTCCTTGCATGTTTAGACAATGAATCAGCAATTGTTGATTGTCTAGAGTTTGCTAATTTGATCTTTTTACAATAGTGGAGCACATGATTATTCAAATTTGTAGTTCCATTTCTTGGATTGGTTCCAAGAATTGATTTGCAATGGTTGCATTTTGCCTTCCAATCTTTTTCCTCTTGAAATCGAGTAAAGTATTGCCAATAAACACTCTTCACACTCGATTTGTTGCTATTTTCAATCGAAGTGGACTCATCTGGAACAAAATTAGCAGTTGCTTCCACCGGAGGTTCTTGTTGTTGTTCTTCTGCAGCCACATCTTGTGCCACTACATCTATATTGATACTTGACATTTCAAAGTGAATTCCCTACAAATATATATATGTGACATATTTAAATACACTTTGTATAGATAGTCAAATATACAATTTACACACATACATATAAAATAAAATAAAAAGAAAAAAAGTTTCTTTCTATATCAACTTAACTTCCATTAAAAAAATAGCTAAATCTACAACATAAAATCACAACTACAAAGTATCCTAGTTCCCTTCATACTTTGAATCATAATTAATCCTCCATAATTAATTCTCTATAATTCAATTACAGCCAACATTTTCCCATTTAATCCACAAGAAAAATGTAAAAACTATTAAGTTTTGTTTTTTTTTTTCTCACAAAAAGAATTTGAACGGGATTGAATTATTTGATACACTTTTTCACTTATTTAAAAGTTATTTATAATTTTATTAATACCCTTATAAGCTTTTGTAGGGGTAGGTAGAAGATCGAATTAGATTTTTTCTCTTTAGTTAATAAATTTATCTATTAAAACTTTAAAAGATAATAATAATAGAAAGGACTAGTACAACTTAGATCCAGTGAAGAAGATGCAGATACATAAACAGTAATAACATACAGGGAAAAACAAGCACGATACAGCACATAACAACATGGTAAACTATACAAAGCAGCACACACTACACAAAGCAGTTTAAGCATCTTTCACTAATTCAACCACTTAATTATGATGTACGTCCATGTGCCTTCATTTTGAACTGTGAAAGGTCAACTCAATTGGTAAATGGTAGTAAATTATCCATAATTCAATTTTTTAATTTGTGCATGATTTTCAGCTAAGAGTTAAAAAAACAAATAGATAGTTCCAAATTGACAGAAAGATCCAAAAGTATATTTAAAAAATTAAGTGACAGTTAAATTCAACATTTCTTTAATACCCATATTTAACATATATAATATATTTTGAAAAACTAAAAAAATTGAAAGAAGGAAACGTGCATTCATGTCATATCGTTTCAAAGTTTATTAATTATTTCTTAATGGAATAATTTCTTTAATTTTCAGATCTCTGCTGCTGTTTTCAAACTAATAAGCCTACAAAAGTGTTTATTCAACGTCATTCTATTTTTTAATGTCACATTTAAATATATGACTGTATAAATTAAAGCTGGACCATCATTCATGTTGCAACGTTTTTATTAATCTCAGTAAAACTTTTGATCTGAATGAAGAACCCAAAATAATCACAACCTACCCATAAAATAGCAGCACAGCAGAATACTAAGCAAAGTATTAACAAAATTAAAAAAATGAAGAACAAGTGAGCAAGCATTGACCTTCATCTGAGGCGGCGAGCAAAATCACCAGATGAATCTGCACAAACACAAACACAAAATCACAACACAGTTCAATAACAAGTAGCACAAATATAACAAAATAATGAACAGAGTAGTGAGCAGTTAAAAAAAGAGAGAACAGAACAGTGAGTGGAAACCCAGAAACAGAGTGTATGAAAAAATAAAAAAAAACAAAGAACAGAGAGCAGTGAGCAGGCAGTGCTGACCTTCGGCGACCAAACTAAGACGACGGCGCGAGCAGAGGGCAGACGAGGACGACAGCAAGCAGAAGACAGGCGTAGACGATGAACACCCAGAGTGCAGACAAAGACGGTGAGTGAGACGAAGACGAAGCTGTTCGACGAAGGGGCTAGGGCTTAGTGTGCGAAGGCTTCCATGGTTCAAAGAGGAGAAAGTAAAGGACTGAGCTGCTTTTTTCTTTATTTCAACCCTAAACATACAACGATACCGTTTATTTGTTTGACTGAAGGTTGCTCTTGCTTTTGAATTGATCTCTCTTTTTTTTTAAATTTTTGATAAATTTAATAAGTAAATTTTACAAATTTATAAATTTGGTTCAGTGGCCAGGAGCCTTTTGCAAATGCTTAAGGTCCTTGGTTCAACTCTCATATGTAATATTTTTAAACATATATTATACATATTATGAAGGGTGCGGGTAGGGCGGGTAGGGTTGAGGTTCAACCCGCACCCTACCCACTCCGCAAGCCAACCCGCTCCGCGCCCAACCCTACCCACAGCGGATCCGGTTGGCAACCCTACCCGACCGGGTTGGTTCGGGTTGGATACCCGCAGATAGGGTCCATGTTGCCAGGCCTAGGTTTTGGCTATCATCCCTATCGTTAAAGGCAAAACCGTCAAACCTTGTGTTCCAAAGCGGACAATATCGTGCTAGCAGGTGGTCTGGGCTGTTACAACATTACTTGAGATCACTATTTTATCTTATGCAGTGAGGCACTTGTAGCCTTTGTGCTCTACATTGTAGCCCAGAAAAATTCATGGTACTGATCTGAATTTTTGTTTGTGCCTATTGTATGACCGGAAGTGTGGAAAACACAAGCAGCCAAAGATCCATAGGCTTGTATAATCAAATTTCTTTTCAAACAACTTATCAAACGGTGATAGCCCTTGCAAAACCTGTGTTGGTAGCTTATTTATCAGATGAATTACTTTCATAAAAGTCTCTCCCCAATACTTAGTTGGCATTCTAACACCTGCTAGCATAGCTAAGCCTTTCTCCACTATGTGCCTGTACTTTCTCTCAACACTGTCATTCTGCTGATGCTCATGTGGGCAGGAACACGTATATAATACATCTTGCACCTGTAGATCCTTGGCTAAGTTAAAAAATTCAACAACATTGTCAGATTGGAGCATTTTAATTTTAGTATTTAATTACAACTCAACTATTTGTTGGAAACATTTAAAAACCAATTTGAGTTAAGAACGAGTCTTAATAAAGTAAAGCCAAGTGTATTACTATAAGCATCAATAAAGATAACAAAGTAAAAATTTCTATTCAAATCAGGAATGGGGACAGCCCCCAGATAACTGTGTATATTAATTGCAAAGGAGAAGTGTACAATGAATTTGAAGGAGGATAAGGAAGAGTATGGGACTTTCCAATACAACAGGATGCACAAGAATTTTTATTCAAAGAAACAATAATATTGCAAGATCTCAGAACAAAAGAAACAATATTATTTGCAGCATAGCCTAATCTATTGTGCCACAAGAGAAACTGGTCAACAGTGGACATAGTTGAGACAAAAGCAGCTGACTTATTTAATGGAGTAAAATTGAGAAACTTGTACATTTTCTTCTCAACATCTTTATGTATGATAATCTCTTTAGTTCCCTAAGATTTTACACAATAACCATTAGAGTGGAATTCAAAATAGACATTGTTATCACAGTAAAATTTATATACACTAAATAAATTTTTTGTGATGTCAGGTACATGTAGCAATTTGTGCAACAAAAATTCTCTATCACTCAAATCAATTTTAAAGAAAGACTTTCCATCAAGGTTGATATGCAAACCTGATCCGTTGCCTACAATTACTTGATCTGCACCTTCGTAGTTCTCTACTTCAATTAGATTCTGCTGGTTTGAGATCATATAGTGTGTAGCAGCCAAATCTGGATACCAACTCTGATATTGCAGTGTTGCCGGTGTAACCAATACATTACTTAAGTTTGCTTGTGAACCTTACAGGGTTTGTGAATTTGAGCCTTCATATTGAGTCTTAGAGCTCTCTGGTCAGTCATACTTATACCAGCATGTCTTGGCAGTGTGCCCAAACTTATCACACACTTGACAAATAGGTCTGCCACTATTGAGCATTCTTGAATCACTATAATGCTACTGCCTTTCATTGTTAAACATTCTTGCCCCTTTAGCACTACCAAAACTAAAACTTGAATTATTATAAGCTTGAGTTTCAAATTTGGATCTGTTTTCACCAAACTGTCCATCATTATGGAAATTGCTGCCACCTCTCATCTGTCTGTCACCACCTCTAAAACCAACTTTTGTGTTATAGTTCTGAGAGTAACCTGGTGCATTTTCTGCCACATTTGCTTGTATGAACGATTTTGGTTTTCTGAATCTCTCCAGCATACTTTCATAAGTCAATAACAAAGCCTTTAGTTTTCCAACTGAAATACTCATTGGTCTTGCCACTACTGAAGTGATTACCGAGCTCTACTATTCAGTTAACCCGTTTAGAACAGCATTTACATGATCACTATTACGCATTAGTTCTTCTACCGAAGCTAAAGCATCAATTGTTTCTTTTTAGAGCTAACACATACTCATTTACTGAACTTCTTATCTTAATACTACTCAATTTATGTTTCAATTGCATTATATTTGCTCTAATTTGTGAAGAAAAGTTATCTAACCTTTTTCAAACTTCATACGAATAAATGAATCCTACCATTTCGAGTGGTGAATGACTTGATTATTGAAGCAAGAAGCCATAATTTGAGCAACGCTTCCTATCTCTTCCAAACAGCAAATTTTGGTGTTACTTTTTTCGATCCATCAAGCCTTAATGGAATTTCTTCTCCTGTAATGTGATGAAGCATATTGTGGCTTTCAATCGTTAATTTTTCCTGATCTTTCTATTGTAAGAAGTTGACATCATCGAGTTTCACAGAAATTAGAGAAGAGGTGAAATTTGGAGTTGTGTTTGACTAATTCATTGAGTTTTCAGCTCGCTAATTGTTATTTGCCACTGAATTGAATAGGAAGCAGCACTGATACTATGAAAGATATCAAGCTCTAAGTAAGAGAAAAAGTAGAAGAAGAAGAGAGTTCAAAGATGAAGAGAGTAAGAGCAGAAAGAAAAAGATGGTTCTAAATTCAGTTTTTGGTAAATTTAGCAAAATCAAGAGTAACAATAACTTAGCTTTAGCTAGTTATAGAAGGAGAATACCAACTATCTCATTGAGGTCTATACAAGT
The DNA here is from genome assembly GCF_014773155.1 of Arachis stenosperma. Taxonomy (NCBI): domain Eukaryota; kingdom Viridiplantae; phylum Streptophyta; class Magnoliopsida; order Fabales; family Fabaceae; genus Arachis; species Arachis stenosperma. The sequence goes on from NC_080378.1 coordinate 16,420,623, forward strand.
CAAACTAATTAATTGACACATGCTTAATTACAAATTGATCACTAACTAACTAAAAAACTGATCACTAACTAACTAATAACTACATACAAACTGATTTGACTAATTGTAATACTTACCAATTGTGTACCAATTTTTGTTTGCACTAATTCTATTTAGTAGCATTCACTAATATTATCTATCAATAAAAAACAAACGATACTATTTTTTTTTGTTTTTACTCATTAAATATTTTTTAATAAAACTAATATTTTTTATTTTCTGTAAGTATCGTTTGGCTAATTTTATAAATAAATGTTATTTCTTATGTAAAAAAATTACTAATAATAACTTCTATATCACTAAGCATTTAAAACCATCGAAAAGAAAAAATAGAAATCATAATAATAGATAACAAATCTAACAATAAAAAATTTGTTTAAATAATTTAAATATATCTTATTTAATATTTATTATTTCATTAGAATTAATAAATATTAAATAAAATAAAATTAAATTGTTTAAGCTAATTTTTTATTGTTTCTCCATTATTATTATTATTATTATTATTATTATTATTATTATTATTATTATTATTTGCTTTCCCATTCGGTGGCATTCATGCATTTATAATCAAATTAGTAATTAAATATGCAAATGGCACCCAGTGGTAGTTAAGCAAGTAGTGGTGTATTAATTAATTACAAAATTACAAGTTAGTACAGTATATTCTTTTTTTAAAATGATCAAATGCCCGTGTACATTGCCTCAATAATATATTAATATTTACTTACAGGTATGTTGGCTAGATTCATGAATCCTTTTATATCTTCAATGGATTACAAAATTTGAGCGTTTAAAGGGAAGCACCGAAGCACGAAACAAAAGAATGAAAGAGGGTACAACTAATTTAACAATTACAAAGCCAAATTTTGACCAAATTCACTAGATCCTCTGTCTGAATTATAACAATAATTAATTAAAAACCTTAGATTCGTGACAATGCACTTTGTACGAGTCATCTTTGCCTATTTTTGACATGTTCATTGTACCTAATTTGCAGTCCACAACTTGCAATCTGCTTCCTAAATTTCTAACATATAATTACTGCGTGCCTAAATATAATAGTAGTATAATTAATTTAAGTAGGGCAAACCTAAAATAACACTTGTCTTTGTCAATTTTTATCTTTGTCCAACTTTATAATAAGGTTATGAAAATTACACTGATTATGAAAATTAATCAATTCAAAAATTTAAAGATTTTACCAAAATTTAATTATAGTTAAATTAGATATGATAAAATAGTTTTTTGTTGCATAAAATATCATTTTATTTTATTTTTATTGTTGAACTAGATTTTGAATAAAAAATACTACTAACTCCCAAGTTTGCTAGCTTTTTTTACCGGTTTTATTAGTTTTTTTACTAATTTATTATCACCAATTTTTATATTTTTTTGGGTGACTATATATATATATATATATATATATATATATATATATATATATATATATATATATATTTATTGGTGACAAGCTAGTAAAAAAGCTAATTGAACCAAATCAATTAGGTGGTTGATTTTCAATAAATTGGATTGAACAGATCAGTATAGTCAGAACTAATGGTAAATGATGGTTAAGTTTTGAACTTTTGATCACAAACATGGTGTGTATTTTGAGTTTTGATTTGTATTTCTTCATTAATTAATTCCTAAACGCGGTAAATTAGATGGATGCAATAATTCAAAAAAAATATTAAAAAATTACAGAAATATATTTTTCAACTCAAAAAATTTACCAAAATTAAAAATCATTTAAAATTTTTAATTAATATTCTAAATTTTTGGAACCTATTTTGGGCAATTAAATTAAGAGATTAAGTGGTTAATTAATTACGGTTTTTACATAATATACCATGAACAATCTACTTATTAATGCAATCACATTGTCTATGTTTTTTGTGCCTTTATTGCTATCTTTAATTTTACTTGCTTAAACACATGCACTACTCACATCTCTTCTTTAAGACATTTATGATTAATCATAAATTCCATTGTCACTGTTTTATTTGTTGCTTGAGGACAAACAATCATTCTAAGTTTGGTGTGGAAGGGAAAGAATAGGAGGAAAATGACAATAACAATGGTGAAGATCTACAAAGTGGTTAATGTAACACCCTACCATACAGAGTCTTATGCTTAAACTAAGAAGCACGGACACACCAAATTACTGCCGTGTCCACGTGTCGGACACGCGGTGGACACGGACACGCGGTGGACACGTGTCCGACACACCTGAGCACGTGTCGCAAAAAAAAAATTTTTTTTACTCGGACACGCCATGACACGGCACTGGACACACGAGGACCCGGCATTGGACACGCCAGGACACGATTGGCATGTAAAAATTGCAGAACACGCCAGGACACGATTGGGCAACCATCTTCATCTTCTTGTTGTGAGAGAAATTGGAGCACTTACTCTTTTATTCATTCTCTCAAAAGAAATAAGATAAAACCCAAACGAGCTGAGAATTTAGTGTTTGTGCATACCAATCTTCGTCTCATGTCAAGGAAAACTCCCCAATACAAGAAAGGAGAAACAATGATGTGGGATTTTGCGGGAGATGATTTTTCATCAATTGATGAAGATAATGGGGTCCTAGAAATTGCTAGTCTTTCTCTTGATGAACCGGAGTTGGAAGCTGTTCTTTTTGTCAATGAAGAAAATGAAGTTACTTTTTAGATGATCACTGTAGTTAGCTTTTTTTGGATATATCATTAGAATTGATGCCCCATATTTTTTTGGAAAGGATATGGAAATAGGAAGTAGTGAAGTTCAAAAGATAGTTAAAGAATACTCCATGTGTTTTTTTTTTTTTGAGGGGTTAGGAAGTGATTATAAGTTCAATTGTAAATTTTGACTTCATATTATATATATGATATATATTATGACTTTTGATTTTTTTTCTTAAAATTTAATATATATATGCCGTGTCCGTGTCCGGTAAAATTTTAATTTTGGTGTGTCTCCGTGTCCGTGTCCGTGTCGTGTCCCGTGTCCGTGTCCGTGTCTGTGCTTCTTAGTGCTTAAATCATAATTCAGAGATGGCAAGGTATTACGACCTCTAAAATAAAAATTTAGTACGTATAGTAGTATGAATGAGTGATTATAACTAGGAGCCTTTGTAGGAAAAGGGATAAACAAAAATCGCAACTCGAAAGCGCAACACTCCGATCGATAACGTAACGAACAAGGATAAACCAACGCAAGATTATATATATACAAAGGAGTGTCAAAAACAGGAATATCAAGACTCAAAATCCGGCTGCGAAGATAACCGGTCTGAGTATAGCAATATATGCATATGATAAAATAAGGAAACCCCAAAGGAAACCCAAAGGGACACAAATCCATAAAACCTATCCTCCAAAATCTCCTATAAGAGGAGTCATCACAGTTTGTATTATTTAATGGAGATAAAAGTATCTAAGCAAAACATATAAACTAAAACAGAGTCCCCAAGAACAAAGGATCTTCGCTAATCCAGAAGTCTCCAGCATGCCTCAGTGGGAAACCTCACGTCCTGCATCTGAAAACCACAAAATTCGCATGGGTGAGAACCAGAGGTCCCCAGCATGGTAACAGCTTCCACATATATAATACATAATAATAGAGGAAAGCCAAAGACAATCCTAGAACTTCCTCCAGATAATATCAAAGCTTATAAACAAGCTAAACCATATGTGGCGACTGACTAAAGATTCTTCAGTCTAACTAATACTTCCCTTTCCAATTCCTTCACACCTCCCAACTACCAACAGGAGTATAATGTAGCAAATACAGTTATATCAAACAAAGAATATACAAATAGGAACAAATAAGGTATTTAGACAATTAGCAAGTAATATACAGTCAAATAGGCAATCTCAAACAATTCATATAGTATGCATATGATGAATGCCTGTCCCTAGTGGCTGATGATATCATCTGTCGGTTATAGAGCCAACCCGACAAGTCCTGGTAGCTAACCATTGGACTGTCCCTCTATCGCGCATCCCCAACTCGAGTTATACTCATCATAAACTTGATCATAATCATGATCCATATCCATCACCTTCACTGGTGAATATTTACGGGGGCGAGCTCATCCGGGGCTTTCACAGTGCCCGGCCACCCTTACGACATAGGGTCAAAAGAGCTTCGAGTCTCAACCTGGAGCACGTGGTGGCTAATCACTGCTTCCTTCCAGGGAAACTCTCATCTCCAACAGTGGAAGTGCAACATTCACAATTCATTCAACAGCATATATGCATTTATACTTAGCCATAATCATGGCTCCGCCGTAACACGGCAATAATCTAGCCATCCGGCTCACGGTTAAATCCATAACCAGCCAATTCATCAACAATTACGGCCCTTCGGCCCATGGCATAACAAGAACTTCCACCGCCATCCTCCGCCTCTAACAAAATCATCTTTGATCCTCATTGATCATTCCTTTTTCCCTTGCTTCACTCGCAAGTTACCACATCCCCTAGCTTCTTTTCTAATTGCTAGGCATATCATAATGATTTAAGACATAAGTGGTGAGATCGGAGGCTTAGAAGTATGAGATTTGGCTTTTAAAACTCAAAAATCAACTTTGGGATGAAAACAGGGCCACGCGTACGCACACTCTACGCGCACGCGTGGATAGCCACAAAACTCATCGACGCGTATGCATCATGCACGCTAACGCGTGAATTGAAAAATAGCCAAGCGACACACACGCGTCAGCCACGCGTACGCGTGGGTACTCTCGTGCCCCAAGCACAAAACTGGCACAATTCTGGCACAACTCTCTAGAAAATAACTGGGCATTGGGTGCAGCACATCGGCGCGCCCACGCACACCACGCGCACGTGTGGGTGGCATTTTTTGGAAGAACGGCGCGTACGCGCCAAGTGCGCCTACGCGCGAAGGGTTATTCTGCTAAAAATTTTCTAACTTAAAAGCTGCAGAATTCACAAATTCAAACCCCAATCTTCCAACGGGCATAACTTTCTCATTTTAAATCGTTTTTCACCCGTTCTTTGAACGGCATGGATATCCCGGATCCAATTTCATTTCTAAACAGATTTGGCACAAAAAGGAGATCCGTAGTCCAAGTTATGTCCCGTCAAAGTATCCGTAGTCCAAGTTGTGTCATCCTCATTGAATGCTGTCAAAGCTATGCAGCATCTAGACACATCAAATGACTGTATGAGCGCTGACATTATTGACTCTTTAGTGGAAGAGATCAATATGACTGAGAGTCTCGAATCTGAGCTTGAGAATATCTTTAAAGATGTTCAGCCTAACCTGGAGGAACCAGAGGAAATAAAAGAACCTCTGAAAATTCCTCAGGAAGAGGATAAACCTCCTAGGCCCGAGCTCAAGCCACTACCACCATCCCTGAAGTATGCATTTTTGGGAGAAGGTGACACTTTTCCAGTGATTATAAGCTCTGCTTTGAACTCACAGGAAGAGGAAGCACTAATTCAAGTGCTAAGGACACATAAGACAGCTCTTGGGTGATCCATAAGTGATCTTAAGGGCATTAGCCCAGCAAGATGCATGCACAAGATCCTATTGGAAGATAATGCCAAGCCAGTGGTTCAACCACAAAGGCGGCTAAATCCAGCCATGAAGGAGGTGGTGCAGAAAGAGGTCACCAAGTTACTAGAGGCTGGGATTATTTATCCTATTTTTGATAGCCCCTGGGTGAGCCCTGTCCAAGTTGTCCCCAAGAAGGGAGGCATGACAGTGGTTCATAATGAAAAGAATGAACTGGTTCTCACAAGAACAGTTACAGGGTGGCGTATGTGTATTGACTACAGAAGGCTCAATACAGCCACCAGAAAGGATCATTTTCCTTTACCATTCATAGACCAGATGCTAGAGAGACTGGCAGGTCATGAATATTATTGCTTTTTGGATGGCTATTCAGGTTACAACCAAATTGTAGTAGATCCTCAGGACCAAGAGAAAACAGCATTCACATGTCCTTTTGGAGTGTTTGCCTACAGAAGGATGCCTTTTAGTCTGTGTAATGCACCTGCAACCTTTCAGAGGTGCATGCTCTCTATCTTCTCAGATATGGTAGAGAAATTTTTGGAAGTCTTCATGGATGACTTTTCAGTATTTGGAGACTCATTCAGCTCTTGCCTTAACCATCTAGCACTTGTTCTGAAAAGATGCCAAGAGACCAACCTAGTTTTAAACTGGAAAAAATGTCACTTTATGGTGACTGAAGGGATTGTCCTTGGGCATAAAATTTCAAACAAGGGAATAGAGGTGGATCAAGCTAAAGTTGAAGTAATTGAAAAATTACCACCACCTACCAATGTTAAGGCAATCAGAAGCTTTCTGGGACATGCAGGATTCTACAGAAGGTTTATAAAGGATTTTTCAAAAATTGCAAAACCTCTGAGTAATCTGCTAGCTGCAGACACGCCATTTATCTTTGATAGGGAATGTCTGCAGGCGTTTGATCTTCTGAAAGCTAAGCTGGTCACAGCACTAGTCATCTCTGCACCAGACTGGACACTGCCATTCGAACTAATGTGTGATGCCAGTGACCATGCTATTGGTGCAGTGTTGGGACAGAGGCACAACAAGCTTCTGCACGTTTGATGAGCGGATAATTTGTACGCTTTTTGGCATTGTTTTTAATATGTTTTTAGTGTGATCTAGTTAGTTTTTAATATATTTTTATTAGTTTTTAGTTAAAAATCACTTTTCTGGACTTTACTATGAGTTTGTGTGTTTTTCTATGATTTCAGGTATTTTCTGGCTGAAATTGAGGGATCTGAGCAAAAATCTGATCCAGAGACTCAAAAGGACTGCAGATGCTGTTGGATTCTGACCTCCCTGCACTCTAAGTGGATTTTCTGGAGCTACAGAAGCCCAATTGGCGCGCTCTCAACGGCGTTGGAAAGTAGACATCCTGGGCTTTCCAGCAATATATGATAGTCCATACTTTGCCCAAGATTTGATGGCCCAAACCGGCGTTCAAAGTCACCTCAAGAAATTCCAGCGTTAAACGCCGGAACTGGCACCTAAATGGGAGTTTAACGCCCAAACTGGCATAAAAGCTGGCGTTTAACTCCAAGAAGAGTCTCTACACGAAAATGCTTCATTGCTCAGCCCAAGCACACACCAAGTGGGCCCGGAAGTGGATTTTTATGTCATTTACTCATCTTTGTACACCTTAGGCTACTAGTTTTCTATAAGTAGGACCTTTTACTATTGTATTTGACATCTTGGTAGCTATCTTTGAGTTTCATGCTATCTTAGATCATTGGGAGGCTGGCCTCACGGCCATGCCTAGACCTTGTTCTTATGTATTTTCAACGGTGGAGTTTCTACACACCATAGATTAAGGTGTGGAGCTCTGCTGTACCTCGAGTATTAATGCAATTACTATTGTTCTTCTATTCAATTCCGCTTGTTCTTTGTCCAAGATATCACTTGTTCTTCAACATGATGAATGTGATGATCCGTGACACTCATCATCATTCTCACTCATGAACAAGGTGACTGACAACCACTCTTGTTCTACAAGCATCCGAGGCTTAGTGAATATCTCTTGGATTCCTGATACACGATGCATGGTTGATCGCCTGACAACCGAGTGCTCGCCTAACAAACGAGCCAGCCATTCCGTGAGATCAGAGTCTTCATGGTATAGGCGAGAACTGATGACGGCATTCAAGAGAATCCGGAAGGTCTAACCTTGTCTGTGGTATTCTGAGTAGGATTCAATGATTGAATGACTGTGACATGCTTCAAACTCCTAGCAGGCGGGGCGTTAGTGACAGACGCAAAAGGATCGATGGATTTTATTCCGGCCTGACCGAGAACCGACAGCTGATTAGCCATATGCTGTGACAGAGCATGGGAACATTTTCACTGAGAGGATGGGAGGTAGCCACTGACAACGGTTAAACCCTTGCATAAGCTTGCCATGGAAAGGAGTAAGAAGGATTGGATGAAGACAGTAGGAAAGCAGAGAGACGGAAGGGAAAGCATCTTCATACGCTTATCTAAAGCTCTCACCAATGATATACATAAGTATCTCTATCTTTATCTTTATGTTTTATTCATCATCTATACCCATTTGAGTCTGCCTGACTGAGATTTACAAGGTGACCATAGCTTGCTTCATAGCAACAATCTCCGTGGGATCGACCCTTACTCACGTAAGGTATTACTTGGATGACCCAGTGCACTTGCTGGTTAGTTGTGCGAAGTTGTGTTTATACCATGGTATTGAGCACCAAGTTTTTGGATTCATTACCGGGGATTATTTGAGTTGTGAAAAGTAGTGATCACAATTTCGTGCACCAACGTTATTTATTATGCTAGCCGTGTTCTAAATGACGCACAGAAGAATTACACAACCACAGAAAAAGAGTTACTTGCAGTGGTTTATGCTATTGACAAGTTTAGATCCTATTTAGTAGGATCAAAAGTGATTGTGTACACTGACTATGCTGCTCTTAAATACTTACTCACAAAGCAGGATTTAAAACCCAGGCTCATAAGATGGGTGTTGCTTCTGCAAGAGTTTGATATAGAGATAAGAGATAGAAAAGGGACAGAGAACCAGGTAGCTGATCACTTGTCCCGGATAGAACCAGTAGCTGGGGCGTCCCTCCTCTCTACTGAGATCTCTGAGACCTTTCCAGATGAGCAACTCTTTGCCATTCAGGAAGAACCATGGTTTGCAGATATTGCAAACTATAAAGCTGTGAGGTTAATACCCCAGGAGTACAGCAGAGTGCAAAGAAAAAAATTGATTTCAGATGCCAAGTACTACCTATGGGATGAGCCATACCTCTTTAAGAGATGTGCAGACGGAATGATCCACAGATGTATACCTAGAGAGGAAGCACAAAGGATCCTATGGCATTACCATGGATCACATTATGGGGGACATTTTGGAAGTGAGCGAACAGCCACTAAAGTCCTCCAATGCGGCTTCTACTGGCCTACTCTCTATAGGGATGCCCGAGAGTTTGTGAGTAACTGTGACAGTTGCCAAAGAGCTGGTAACTTGCCTCATGGTTACGCCATGCCTCAACAAGGGATCTTAGAGATTGAATTGTTTGATGTATGGGGTATTGACTTCATGGGTCCCTTCCCACCATCATACTCAAACACTTATATTCTAGTGGCAGTAGATTATGTATCTAAATGGGTAGAAGCAATTGCCACTCCCAATAATGATACTAAGACTGTGTTGAAATTCCTCCAGAAATACATCTTCAGCAGGTTTGGTGTTCCCAGAGTACTAATCAGTGATGGGGGCACTCATTTCTGCAATAAACAGCTGTAATCTGCTATGGTCCGATATGAAATTAGCCACAAAGTAGCAACTCCGTATCATCCACAGACAAATGGGCAAGCTGAGGTTTCTAATAGAGAGCTAAAGAGAATCCTAGAACGGACTGTTATTGCCCGTAGAAAGGATTGGGCAAAGAGCTTGGATGATGCTCTGTGGGCATACAGAACAGCATTCAAGACTCCTATAGAAACCTCTCCATACCAACTTGTGTATGGGAAGTCCTATCATCTGCCCGTGGAACTGGAACATAAAGCCTACTGGGCAACCAGATTCCTAAACATGGATGCTAAGTTAGCTGGTGAAAAAAGATTACTCCAGCTAAATGAGCTAGAGGAGTTCAGACTCAGTGCCTTTGAAAATGCAAAAATTTATAAGAAAAAGGCAAAGCAGTGGCATGACAAGAAGTTGTCATCCAGAGTCTTTGAGCCAGGACAAAAAGTTTTGCTCTTTAACTCTAGGCTCAGACTATTCCCAGGAAAACTTAAATCCCGGTGGAGGGGTCCGTATGTGATTACAGGAGTGTCACCATATGGATATGTTGAGCTTCAAGATATTGATTCTGATAAAAAGTTCATTGTTAATGGACAGAGGATCAAACATTATCTTGAAAGTAATTTTGAGCAGGAATGCTCAAAACTGAGGCTTGAATGAGTCTCAGTAAGGGTCCAGCTAAAGACAATAAAGAAGCACTTGTTGGGAGGCAACCCAGTCATTAGCAGGTTATTTGTTCTATAAAAGTTTGATACATATTCTTCAAGGTTGATCATTGAAATTGAAGGAATTCACAGAGTTACAGAAGGATTCAGTGCAAAAAGCAGAGAAAAGGAGTTTGCTGGCAAGAAAACGCCAGTAAAGGGTACTCTAGGCGTTAAACGCTAGAATGGATACCATTCTGGGCGTTTAACGCCAGTAAAGGTACCATTTTGGGCGTTTAACGCCAGAATTGCAGCATCCTGGGCGTTCAGCAAAACGCCCAGTGATAAAAGGGTTTCTGGCGTTTAACGCCAGCCAGGGTACCTGGCTGGGCGTTAAACGCCCATATTGGCCAACATTTGGGCGTTAAACGCCAGAATGGATACCATTCTGGGCGTTTAACGCCAGAAAAGGTAAGGGACAGAGATTTTGTTTTCTACTTCAATTTTTTTCAAACTTTCTTATTTTGATCCATAATTTTCTGCATAAACACATTACAAACCTTCATCATTCACCTTCAAATTTCAAAAATTAAACAATTTTCTAAATCATTTTCAAATCTCTTTCAAATCCTTTCTAAATCTTCTTCAAAAACTCAAATATCTTTTCAAATTCTTTCCATATCTTCTCAAATCTCTCCCCCTCCCCTATAAAAACACGTTCGGCCATCCCCCTCTCCCCACCATTTGAATTTGCTCTCATCCTCTCTCTCCTCTTTCCTTTCTTTTGCTTGAGGGCAAGCAAACCTCTAAGTTTGGTGTGTTTTCCGTGATCACCAAGCCAAGATTTATCAAGATCATGGCTCCTAAGGGAAAATAAACCAATTCAAGAGGCAAGAAAGAGAATGCTCCCCAAAGAATCTTTGGAGTCAAGAGAAGTTCTTAACCAAGGAACATGCAGACCATTACCACAAAATAATGGGTCTGAGGTCAGTGATTTCGGAAGTCAGATTTGATCTGAAAGAAGAAGAATATCCGGAGATCCAAGAGCAAATTCGAAATAGAGGATGGGAAGTTCTAACCAACCCTGAGACAAAGGTTGGAAGAAACATGGTTCAGGAATTCTACTCAAATCTGTGGCTGACAGATAAGCAGAGAATGACTGAAACTGCTTTTCATACCTACAGAACCATGGTCAGAGGGAGAATTATTTACTTCTATCTGGACAAAATAAGAGAGATCTTCAAATTGTCTCAACTATAAGATGATCCTGAATCCTTTAATAGGAGAATGGTGAGAGTAGATAAGGGGTTGGACCAAGTTCTAGAGGACATATGCCTCCCTGGAACTAAGTGGATGACTAATTCAAAAGGTGTCCCAAACCAACTCAAGAGGGGAGATCTCAAACCAGTTGCAAGAGGCTGGCTAGACTTCATTGGGCATTCTATTTTGCCCACTAGTAACCGTTCTGAGGTCACTATCAAAAGAGCAGTGATGATTCATTGCATTATGCTGGGAAAAGAAGTGGAGATTCATCATCTGATTGCTTGTGAGATTTACACAATTGCAAACAAGAACTCCACTAAAGCCAAATTGGCTTACCCAAGCTTAATCTCTTTGCTATGTAAAGATGCTGGGGTGAAGATGGGAGTAGATGAATTCATCCTAATTGAACATTCAATCACCAAGAAGTCAATGGAAGGACAATTGCAAGATAACTCTATCAAAGGAGGGCGCAGGAATTCCTCCCTGAACTTCCTGAATTTGACTACTGGGCCCGCCTAGAAGCATCTGTTGCCAAGCTGCAAGAAGCTATGGAACAAATTAAGGAAGAACAGCAGAATCAAAACTGCATGCTCTGCAAACTGCTGAAGGAACAAGAGAAGCAAGGGCGTGAGCTACAGGAGCTGAAGCGCCAGAAGCTCTCCCTTGAAGGGTCAAACACCCCACAAGTTGAGGGAGCATCCACTTCTCAAAATCAAGGTTGTTGAGTCCTAACTCTGTGATAACCTCTATCATTAGGAGTCTATTTTAAGAGTCATTTAAATTTTTGTTTTCTATTACTATTAGTCTTATCTTATATTTATTGTTGAGTCTTGTTCTTAATTCATGATTAATAAAATTTAAGGTTCATGTCTTAAAGCTATGAATGTCCTATGAATCCATCACCTCTCTTAAATGAAAAATGCTTTAATCACAAAAGAACAAGAAGTACAGGATTTCGAATCTATCACTGAAACTAGTTGAATTAGTTTGATGTGGTGACAATACTTTTTGTTTTCTGAATGAATGCTTGAACAGTGCATATTTCTTTTGAATTTGTTGATTAAAGAATGTTAAACTTGTTGGCTCTTGAAAGAATGATGGAAAAGGAGAAATGTTGTTGAGGATCTGAAAAAATCATCAAATTGATTCTTGAAGTAAGAAAAAGCAGTGAATTTAAAAAAAAATAAAAAAAATAAAAATAAAAATAGAGTGTGCTTAAGAACCCTAGACACCTCTAATTGGGGACTCTAGCAAAGCTGAGTCACAATCTAAAAAGGTTCACCCAGTTATGTGTCTGTGGCATGTATGTATCCGGTGGTAATACTGGAAGACAGAGTGCTTTGGGCCACGACCAAGACTCATAAAGTAGCTATGTTCAAGAATCATCACACTTAACTAGGAGAATCAATAACACTATCTGAATTCTGAGTTCCTATAGATGCCAATCATTCTAAACTTCAAAGCATAAAGTGAGATGCCAAAACTATTCAGAAGCAAAAAGTTACTAGTCCCGCTCATCTAATTGGAGCTAAGTTTCATTGATATTTTGGAGTCTATAGTATGTTCTCTTCTTTTTATCCTATTTTATTTTCAGTTGCTTGGAGACAAGCAACAATTTAAGTTTGGTGTTGTGATGAGCGGATAATTTATACGCTTTTTGGCACTGTTTTTAGTATGTTTTTAGTACATTCTAGTTAGTTTTTAGTATGTTTTTATTATTTTTTATTTAAAATTTACTTTTCTGAGCTTTACTATGAGTTTGTGTGTTTTTCTGTGATTTCAGGTAATTTCTGGCTGAAATTGAGGGACCTGAGCAAAAATCTGATTCAAAGGTTGAAAAATGACTGCAGATGCTGTTGGATTCTGACCTCCCTGCACTCGAAGTAGATTTTCTGGAGCTACAGAAGCCCAATTGGTGCGCTCTTAATTGCGTTGGAAAGTAGACATTCTGGGCTTTCCAGCAATGTATAATAGTTCATACTTTGCCTGAGATTTGATGGTCCAAACCGGTATTGCAAATCAGCTTTAGAATTCCCAGCGTTTAACGCCGGAACTGGCACAAAAATTGGAGTTAAACGCCCAAACTGGCACAAAAGTTGGCGTTTAACTCCAGGAAAAGTCTCTACACATAAAAGCTTCAATGCTCAGCCCAAGCACACACCAAGTGGACCCCGGAAGTGGATTTTTATGTCATTTACTCATTTCTGTATATCCTAGGTTACTAGTTCACTATTAATAGGACCTTTTGACATTGTATCTCTATCTCATGACACTTTACACGTTTCACATTGTACCTTCTACGGCATGAGTCTCTAAACCCCATGGTTGGGGGTGAGGAGCTCTGCTGTGTCTTGATGGATTAATGCAATTACTACTGTTTTTTTATTCAAACACGCTTGTTTCCATTCTAAGATATCACTTGCTCCTAAACTTGATGAATGTGATGATCCGTGACACTCATCATCATTCTCACCTATGAACGTGTGACTGACAACCACCTCCGTTCTACCTTAGATTGAGTGGATATCTCTTGGATCCCTTAATCGGAATCTTCGTGGTATAAGCTAGAATTGATGGCGGCATTCAAGAGAATCCGGAAGGTCTAAACCTTGTCTGTGGTATTCTGAGTAGGATTCAAGGATTGAATGACTGTGACGAGCTTCAAACTCGCGATTGTGGGGCGTTAGTGATAGACGCAAAAGAATCACTGGATTCTATTCCGACATGATCGAGAACCGACAGCTGATTAGCCGTGCTGTGACAGAGCGCGTTGAACATTTTCACTGAGAGGATGGGAGGTAGCCATTGACAACGGTGAAACCCTACATACAGCTTGCCATGGAAGGAGCCTTGCGTGTATGAAGAAGAAGACAGTAGGAAAGCAGAGATTCAGAAGATAGAGCATCTCCAAAACCTCAACCTGTTCTCCATAACTGCAAAACAAGTATTTATTTCATGTTCTTCTACTTTTCACAATTAAACCCGAGAATTACTGATCTCCTAACTAAGAGTTACAAGATAACCATAGCTTGCTTCAAGCCGACAATCTCCGTGGAATCGACCCTTACTCACGTAAGGTATTACTTGGACGATCCAGTGCACTTGCTGGTCAGCCACACGTACGCGTGGGTACTCTCATGCCCCAAGCACAAAACTGGCACAATTATGGCATAACTCTCTGGAAAATAACTGGGCATTGGGTGCAGCACATCGGCGCGCCCGCGCACACCACGCACACGCGTGGGTGGCATTTTCTGGAAGAACGGCGCGTACGGGCCAAGTGCGCCTATTGGTGCGCGAAAATGTGATTCACTACACAACTTTGCACAACTAACCAGCAAGTGCACTGGGTCGTCCAAGTAATACCTTACGTGAGTAAGGGTCGATCCCACGGAGATTGTTGGTATGAAGCAAGCTATGGTCACCTTGTAAATCTCAGTCAGGCAGACTCAAATGGGTATAGATGATGAATAAAACATAAAGATAAAGATAGAGATACTTATGTATATCATTGGTGAGAGCTTTAGATAAGCGTATGAAGATGCTTTCCCTTTCGTCTCTCTGCTTTCCTACTGTCTTCATCCAATCCTTCTTACTCCTTTCCATGGCAAGCTTATGCAAGGGTTTCACCGTTGTCAGTGGCTACCTCCCATCCTCTCAGTGAAAATGTTCCCATGCTCTGTCACAGCATATGGCTAATCAGCTGTCGGTTCTCGGTCAGGCCGGAATAAAATCCATCGATCCTTTTGCGTCTGTCACTAACGCCCCGCCTGCTAGGAGTTTGAAGCATGTCACAGTCATTCAATCATTGAATCCTACTCAGAATACCACAGACAAGGTTAGACCTTCCGGATTCTCTTGAATGCCGTCATTAGTTCTCGCCTATACCATGAAGACTCTGATCTCACGGAATGGCTCGCTCGTTTGTCAGGCGAGCACTCGGTTGTCAGGCGATCAACCATGCATCGTGTATCAGGAATCCAAGTGATATTCACTAAGCCTCGGATGCTTGTAGAACAAGAGTGGTTGTCAGTCACCTTGTTCATGAGTGAGAATGATGATGAGTGTCACGGATCATCACATTCATCATGTTGAAGAACAAGTGATATCTTGGACAAAGAACAAGCGGAATTGAATAGAAGAACAATAGTAATTGCATTAATACTCGAGGTACAGCAGAGCTCCACACCTTAATCTATGGTGTGTAGAAACTCCACCGTTGAAAATACATAAGAACAAAAGTGATCATTGGTTTCGGCCCCAAAGAGGGAACCAGAAGAACCAAGATGAAAATACAATAGTCAAAGGTCCTATATATAGAGAACTAGTAGTCTAGGGTGTACATAGATAAATAAATGACATAAAAATCCACTTCCGGGCCCACTTGGTGTGTGCTTGGGCTGAGCAATGAAGCATTTTCGTGTAGAGACTCTTCTTGGAGTTAAACGCCAGCTTTTATGCCAGTTTGGGCGTTTAACTCCCAATTAGGTGCCAGTTCCGGCGTTTAACGCTGGGAATTCTGAGGGTGACTTTAAACGCCGGTTTGGGCCATCAAATCTTGGGCAAAGTATGGACTATCATATATTGCTGGAAAGCCCAGGATGTCTACTTTCCAACGCCGTTGAGAGCGCACCAATTGGGCTTCTGTAGCTCCAGAAAATCCACTTCGAGTGCAGGGAGGTCAGAATCCAACAGCATCTGCAGTCCTTTTCAGTCTCTGGATCAGATTTTTGCTCAGGTCCCTCAATTTCAGCCAGAAAATACCTGAAATCACAGAAAAATACACAAACTCATAGTAAAGTCCAGAAAAGTGAATTTTAGCTAAAAACTAATAAAAATATACTAAAAACTAACTAGATCATACTAAAAACATACTAAAAATAATGCCAAAAAGCGTATAAATTATCCGCTCATCACAACACCAAACTTAAATTGTTGCTTGTCCTCAAGCAACTGAAAATCAAATAAGATAAAAAGAAGAGAATATACTATAGACTCCAAATTATCAATGAAACTTAGCTCCAAATTAGATGAGCGGGACTAGTAGCTTTTTGCCTCCGAACAGTTTTGGCATCTCACTCTATCCTTTGAAATTCAGAATGATTGGCTTCTTTAGGAACCCAGAATCCAGATAGTGTTATTGATTCTCCTAGTTAAGTATGATGATTCTTGAACACAACTACTTATTGAGTCTTGGCCGTGGCCCAAAGCACTCTGTCTTCCAGTATTACCACCGGATACATACATGCCACAGACACATAATTGGGTGAACCTTTTCAGATTGTGACTCAGCTTTGCTAGAGTCCCCAATTAGAGGTGTCCAGGGTTCTTAAGTACACTCTTTTTGCCTTGGATCACAACTTTATTTCTTTCTTTTTCTTTCTTTTTCTTTTTCTCCCCTTTTTCGTTTTTTTTTTCGCTTGCTTCTCTCTTTTTTTTTTTTTGTATTCACTGCTTTTTCTTGCTTCAAGAATCATTTTTATGATTTTTCAGATCCTCAGTAACATGTCTCCTTTTCCATCATTCTTTCAAGAGCCAACAATTTTAACATTCATGAACAACAAATTCAAAAGACATATGCACTGTTCAAGCATACATTCAGAAAACAAAAAGTATTGTCACCACATCAAACTAATTAAGCTAGTTTTAAAGATGAATTTGAAATCCTGTACTTCTTGTTCTTTTGTGATAAAAACAGTTTTCATTTAAGAAAGGTGATGGATTCATATTCATAGCTTTAAGGCATAGACACTAAGACACTAATGATCATAAGACACAAACATGGATAAACATAAAGCATAATTTTCGAAAAACAGAAAAGCAAAGAACAAGGAGATTAAAGAACGGGTCCACCTTAGTGATGGCGGCTTGTTCTTCCTCTTGAAGGTCTTATGGAGTGCTTGAGCTCCTCAATGTCTTTTCCTTGTCTTTGTTGCTCTTCTCTCATGATTCTTTGATCTTCTCTAATTTCATGGAGGAGGATGGAGTGTTCTTGGTGCTCCACCCTTAGTTGTCCCATGTTGGAACTCAATTCTCCTAGGGAGGTGTTGATTTGCTCCCAATAGTCTTGTGGAGGAAAGTGCATCCCTTGAGGCATCTCAGGGATCTCTTGATGAGAGGGGTCTCTTGTTTGCTCCATCATTTTCTTAGTGATGGGCTTGAGGTCATGCCTTCTCAGTTGAACCGGCTTCCCTCTTGAATTTCTCTTCCATTGGGCGTCCTCTTCACAAATGTTTATGAGGACTTGGTCCAACCTTTGATCAAAGTTGACCCTTCTCCATGGCCACAACTTCATAGAAGTGGTCTTGATGCACCCTTGAGATGAATCTCTCCATCTCCCATGACTCGGAGGTGAAAGCTTTTGCCTTCCCTTTCCTCTTTCTAGAGGTTTCTCCGGCCTTGGATGCCATAAATGGTTATGGAAAAACAAAAAGCAATGCTTTTACCACACCAAACTTAAAAGGTTTGCTCGTCCTCGAGCAAAAGAAGAAAGAAGAGAGTAGAAGAAGAAGAAATAGAGGAGAGGGAGATGGCTTTGTGTTCGGCCAAGGAGGGGGAGAAGTGGTGTGAATTTGAATGGTGAGGTTTTATGAAGGATGGAGGTGAGTGGTGAAGAGAAAGATGGGATTTGATAGGTGAGGGGTTTTTGGGAAAGAGGTGTTGAGGAGATTGGTGAATGGGTGAAGAAAAGAGAGAGTGGTGGGGTTGGTGGGGATCCTGTGGGGTCCACAGATCCTGTGGTGTCAAGGAAAAGTCATCCCTGCACCAAATGGCATTCAAAATCACGTTTTGAGCAATTTCTTGCGTTAAACGCCGGGCTGGTGCCCATTCCTGGCGTTTAACGCCAGGTTCTTGCCCTTTTCTGGCGTTTAACGCCAGTCTGGTGCCCCTTTCTGGCGTTAAACGCCCAGAATGGTGCCAGACTGGGCGTTAAACGCCCAACTGCTAGCCTCACTGGCGTTTAAACGCCAGTGAATTCTTCCTCCAGGGTGTGCTGTTTTTCTTCCTGTTTTTCATTCTGTTTTTGCTTTTTCAATGGATTTTGTGACTTCTTATGATCATCAACCTACAAAAAACATAAAATAACAAAAGAAAATATATAAAATATAATCATTGGGTTGCCTCCCAACAAGCGCTTCTTTAATGTCAATAGCTTGACAGAGGGCTCTCATGGAGTCTCACAGATACTCAGAGCAATGTTGGAACCTCCCAACACCAAACTTAGAGTTTGAATGTGGGGGTTCAACACCAAACTTAGAGTTTGGTTGTGGCCTCCCAACACCAAACTTAGAGTTTGACTGTGGGGGCTCTGTTTGACTCTGATTTGAGAGAAGCTCTTCATGCTTCTTCTCCATGGTGACAGAGGGATATCCTTGAGCCTTAAACACAAAGGATTATTCATTCACTTGAATGATCAGTTCACCTCCATCAACATTAATCACAGCCTTTGCTGTGGCTAGGAAGGGTCTTCCAAGGATGATGGATTCATCCATGCATTTCCCAGTCTCTAGGACTATGAAATCAGTAGGGATGTAGTGGTCTTCAATCTTCACCAAAACATCCTCTACAAGTCCATGAGCTTGTTTTCTTGAGTTGTCTGCCATCTCTAGTGAGATTCTTGCAGCTTGTACCTCAAAGATCTCTAGCTTCTCCATTACAGAGAGAGGCATGAGGTTCACACTTGACCCTAAGTCACACAGAGCCTTCTTGAAGGTCATGGTGCCTATGGTACAAGGTATTGAAAACTTCCCAGGATCTTGTCTCTTTTGAGGTAATTTCTGCCTAGACAAGTCATCCAGTTCTTTGGTGAGCAAAGGAGGTTCATCCTCCCAAGTCTCATTTCCAAATAACTTGTCATTTAGCTTCATGATTGCTCCAAGGTATTTAGCAACTTGCTCTTCAGTGACATACTCATCCTCTTCAGAGGAGGAATACTCATCAGAGCTTATGAAAGGCAGAAGTAAGTCCAATGGAATCTCTATGGTCTCATTTTGAGCCTCAGATTCCCATAGTTCCTCATTGGGGAACGCATTGGAGGCCAGTGCACGCCCATTGAGGCCTTCCTCAGTGGCGTCCACTTCCTCTCCCTCCTCTCCAGATTCGGCCATGGTTATGGCTTTGCACTCTCCTTTTGGATTTTCTTCTGTATTACTTGGGAGAGTACTAGGAGGGAGTTCAGTAACTTTCTTGCTCAGCTGTCCCACTTGTGCTTCCAAATTCCTAATGGAAGACCTTGTTTCAGTCATGAAACTTTGAGTGGTTTTGATTAGATCAGAGACCATGGTTGCTAAGTCAGAGGGGTTCTGCTTAGAATTCTCTGTCTGTTGCTGAGAAGATGATGGAAAAGGTTTGCTATTGCTAAACCTGTTTCTTCCACCATTGTTGTTGTTGAAACCTTGTTGAGGTCTCTCTTGATTCTTCCATGAGAAATTTGGGTGATTTCTCCATGAAGAATTATAGGTGTTTCCATAGGGTTCTCCTAGGTAATTCACCTCTTCCATTGAAGGGTTCTCAGGATCATAAGCTTCTTCCTCAGATGAAGCATCCTTAGTACTGCCAGGTGCATTTTGCATTCCAGACAGACTTTGAGAAATCAAATTGACTTGTTGAGTCAATATCTTATTCTGAGCCAGTATGGCATTCAGAGCATCAATCTCAAGAACTCCTTTCTTCTGACTTGTCCCATTGTTCACAGGATTCCTCTCAGAAGTGTACATGAATTGGTTATTTGCAACCATTTCAATTAACTCTTGAGCTTCTGTAGGCGTCTTCTTCAGATGAAGAGATCCTCCAGCAGAGCTATCCAAAGACATCTTGGATAGTTCAGAGAGACCATCATAGAAAATACCTATGATGCTCCATTCAGAAAGCATGTCAGAAGGACATTTTCTGATCAGTTGTTTGTATCTTTCCCAAGCTTCATAGGGGGATTCTCCATCCTTCTGTCTGAAGGTTTGGACTTCCACTCTAAGCTTACTCCATTTTTGAGGTGGAAAGAACTTTGCCAAGAAGGCATTGACTAGCTTTTCCCAAGAGTCCAGGCTATCTTTAGGTTGTGAGTCCAACCATATTCTAGCTCTGTCTCTTACAGCAAAAGGGAATAGCATCAGTCTGTAGACCTCAGGGTCAACCCCATTAGTCTTGACTGTGTCACAGATTTGCAAGAACTCAGCTAAAAACTGATGAGGATCTTCCATTGGAAGTCCATGGAACTTGCAATTCTGTTGCATTAGAGAAACTAATTGAGGCTTAAGCTCAAAGTTGTTTGCTCCAATGGCAGGGATAGAGATGCTTCTCCCATAGAAATTGGGAGTAGGTGCAGTAAAGTCACCCAGCACCTTCCTTGCATTGTTGGCATTGTTGTTGTTTTCGGCTGCCATGGGTTCTTCTTCTTTGAAGAATTCAGTTAGGTCCTCTACAGAGAGTTGTGCCTTAGCTTCTCTTAGCTTTCGCTTCAAGGTCCTTTCAGGTTCAGGGTCAGCCTCAACAAGAATGCCTTTGTCTTTGTTCCTGCTCATATGAAAGAGAAGAGAACAAGAAAATGTGGAATCCTCTATGTCACAGTATAGAGATTCCTTGAGGTGTCAGAGGTAAAGAAAAATAGAAGAAGGAGGTAGAAGAATTCGAACTTGATTAGATAGAGTTCAAATTGTGCATTAAGAAGGAGTAGTACTCCATAAATAGAAGGATGTGGGAGGAAGGGAAGAGAATTTTCGAAAATTAATTAAAAAGATGTCAAAAACATTTTGAAAAATTGATTGATAATTTTCGAAAATTCAAAGCGGAAAAGAAATCAAGTGATTTTTGAAAAAGATTTTGAAATTAGAAGTTAAGAAGATTTGATTGAAAACTTATTTTGAAAAAGATGTGGTTAAAAAGATATGATTGAAAAGATTTGATTTGAAAACAATTTTAAAAGATATGTTTTGAAAACAATTTTTAAAAGATTTGATTTTGAAAATTAATGACTTGCCTAACAAGAAAAGATATGATTCAAACATTAAACCTTTCTCAACAGAAAAGGCAACAAACTTGAGATGTTCAATCAAATCATTAATTGTTAGTAAGTATCTTTGAAAAAGGAAAGAAATTGATTTTGAAAACATTTGATTGAAAAGATATGATTTGAAAAAGATTTGATTTTGAAAAACTTTGAAAACTTGAAAAAAAATTGATTTGAAAACAAAATCTTCCCCCTTGTGCCATCCTGGCGTTAAACGCCCAGAATGGTATCCATTCTGGCGTTTAACGCCCAAACTACTACCCTTTTGGGCGTTAAACGCCCAGCCAGGCACCCTGGCTGGCGTTTAAACGCCAGTCTGTCTTCTTCACTGGGCATTTTTGAATGCTCAGCTTTTTCTGTGTGATTCCTCTGCAGTATGTTCTGAATCTTCAATTCTCTGTATTATTGACTTGAAAAGACACAAATTAAAAATATTTTTGGATTTTTAATAATGAGGAATAATCAAAATGCAACTAAAATCAAATAACAATGCATGCAAGACACCAAACTTAACAGTTTGTATATATGAGAAACAACAAAACACTCAAGTCAATAGAATTCAAAGATCAAAACAAGGAAATCATCAAGAACAACTTGAAGATTAATGAAGATACATGCATGAATTTGAAAAATGCCAAAAGAACAGAAACATGCAATTGACACCAAACTTAAAATGAGACACTAGACTCAAACAAGAAATATTTTTGGTTTTTATGATTTTGTAATTTTTTTGGATTTTTCGAAAATTAAGTGAAAAGGAAAATGAAGGTATCAAAATTCTTAATGAGAATTCCATGAATCATGCAATGTTAGTCTAAAGCTTTAGTCTAAAGGAATTAGACATAGCTAGCCAAGTTTCAGCAGGACATTGCATTCAAGAGCTAAATTGATGATGATCAATCAGCTTTGGTGATGATAAGAACATCACCTTGAAACACTAGAATTCATTCTTAAGAACTCTGAAGAAAAATAATACCTAATCTAAGCAACAAGATGAACCGTCAGTTGTCCATACACAAACAATCCCCGGCAACGGCGCCAAAAACTTGGTGCGCGAAATTGTGATTCACTACACAACTTTGCACAACTAACCAGCAAGTGCACTGGGTCGTCCAAGTAATACCTTACGTGAGTAAGGGTCGATCCCACGGAGATTGTTGGTATGAAGCAAGCTATGGTCACCTTGTAAATCTCAGTCAGGCAGACTCAAATGGGTATAGATGATGAATAAAACATAAAGATAAAGATAGAGATACTTATGTATATCATTGGTGAGAGCTTCAGATAAGCGTATGAAGATGCTTTCCCTTCCGTCTCTCTGCTTTCCTACTGTCTTCATCCAATCCTTCTTACTCCTTTCCATGGCAAGCTTATGCAAGGGTTTCACCGTTGTCAGTGGCTACCTCCCATCCTCTCAGTGAAAATGTTCCCATGCTCTGTCACAGCATATGGCTAATCAGCTGTCGGTTCTCGGTCAGGCCGGAATAAAATCCATCGATCCTTTTGTGTCTGCCACTAACGCCCCGCCTGCTAGGAGTTTGAAGCACGTCACAGTCATTCAATCATTGAATCCTACTCAGAATACCACAGACAAGGTTAGACCTTCCGGATTCTCTTGAATGCCGCCATCAGTTCTCGCCTATACCACGAAGACTCTGATCTCACGGAATGGCTCGCTCGTTTGTCAGGCGAGCACTCGGTTGTCAGGCGATCAACTATGCATCGTGTATCAGGAATCCAAGAGATATTCACTAAGCCTCGGATGCTTGTAGAACAAGAGTGGTTGTCAGTCACCTTGTTCATGAGTGAGAATGATGATGAGTGTCACGGATCATCACATTCATCATGTTGAAGAACAAGTGATATCTTGGACAAAGAACAAGCGGAATTGAATAGAAGAACAATAGTAATTGCATTAATACTCGAGGTACAGCAGAGCTCCACACCTTAATCTATGGTGTGTAGAAACTCCACCGTTGAAAATACATAAGAACAAAAGTGATCATTGGTTTCGGCCCCAAAGAGAGAACCAGAAGAACCAAGATGAAAATACAATAGTCAAAGGTCCTATATATAGAGAACTAGTAGTCTAGGGTGTACAGAGATAAATAAATGACATAAAAATCCACTTCCGGGCCTACTTGGTGTGTGCTTGGGCTGAGCAATGAAGCATTTTCGTGTAGAGACTCTTCTTGGAGTTAAACGCCAGCTTTTATGCCAGTTTGGGCGTTTAACTCCCAATTAGGTGCCAGTTCCGGCGTTTAACGCTGGGAATTCTGAGGGTGACTTTGAACGCCGGTTTGGGCCATCAAATCTTGGGCAAAGTATGGACTATCATATATTGCTGGAAAGCCCAGGATGTCTACTTTCCAACGCCATTGAGAGCGCGCCAATTGGGCTTCTGTAGCTCCAAAAAATCCACTTCGAGTGCAGGGAGGTCAGAATCCAACAGCATCTGCAGTCCTTTTCAGTCTCTGGATCAGATTTTTGCTCAGGTCCCTCAATTTCAGCCAGAAAATACCTGAAATCACAGAAAAATACACAAACTCATAGTAAAGTCCAGAAAAGTGAATTTTAGCTAAAAACTAATAAAAATATACTAAAAACTAACTAGATCATACTAAAAACATACTAAAAATAATGCCAAAAAGCGTATAAATTATCCGCTCATCACCTATGCGCGAAGGGTCATTCTGCTAAAAATTTTCTAAGTTAAAAGCTGCAGAATTCACAAATTCAAACCCCAATCTTCCAACGGGCATAACTTTCTCATTTTAAATCGTTTTTCACCCGTTCTTCGAACGACATGGACATCCCGGATCCAATTTCATTTCTAAATAGATTTGGCACAAAAAGAAGATCCGTAGTCCAAGTTATGTCCCGTCAAAGTATGCCCAAAAACCATATTTTTCATACAAAACCACAAAGTGCCATTTTCAAAACAAGTCATTTTCAACTCTTTTCAAAATCAATCAAAACATGCCAATTTCATCCCTTTTCTTTGAAGTCAATCAAAATATATCAAATTTAACATCAAGCCTCCTCAACTCACACATTGACACATTACCACAATTTACAAAATTACTATCCCATCATTTTAACCCACTTCCCCCAAGTGGCTCAAACTCAAACACATTGACATATCATATACTCTTTCTCATGCCAATTGAAGTAGTTTCTTCCATCCAACTTCACAGTAGTGATCATCAAACTGGAGTGGTCACTCAGCCTGCTTCCTATGGGTGTGATCGGCTTCTGGGTTGGCCCGGTTACGTTACTTGAGGTCTCCTCCGCCATAGGTAGGGATTTGAACAGCTTAAGAGACTATATTTCTCAACACCAATTCCAATAAATCATCATTGTACACAATCAATATCATACTCACCATCAACATGGTTCAATCCACAATTCAACCATAACCAATCATCAAGCATATATCACAACATGCATATTTCTCATACATCATACCATCAAGGCATCAATAATCATCATCACATATATGACCACATCATATATTTCAACCATCCAACAACATCAACAATTCAATGCCTATCTTAGGGCCTCTAGCCTAAGTATTTCCTACCACATTACATATTAGATACGAGAAACCGAGACCATACCTTAGCTGATTTTCCAAGCTCAACCGGAGCACTTCCAAAGCACTTTTTCTCAAGCTCTCAAGGCCTCAACACCTCCAAGAACAAATTTTTCACCACCAAATCCCTTTTTAAGCTTTCCAAAATCACCAATCAAGCTTCAATATTCACATATACACAACCTAAGCCACAACCATCATACCCATACACAACATCTCAATACCCAAACACCATAGAACAACAAATTACACTAGGGTTGAGAATATTACCACACCCAAGGTCCAAGGAGACAAGATTAACCTTCTCCTTCAAGAGAGTTGGGTCCTATAACATCAAAGAGCCCAAAATCTCAATATTTTTACTCATGAAACTCGAAAACAAGGCAGAAAATTCGAAAAGCAAAACATGGCTTACCTCAAGATTGATTGTATGGGTTTTGTAGAGCTCTCCGCGGTGAACGCGTGGCCGTAAACGGTGCGGCAATCGGAGCTCTAGATCAAAAGTTATGGTGGTTTAAAGATCAACCAATGGAGAGAACTTGAGAGAGTGTTCTTCCCTTCCTCTCCACCATTATGCCAATGTGTTTGTTTAATGAGGAGAGAGAATGCTGAAAACTAGGATTTTGGTTTAGTTTAGTTGGGCCAAGGGCCCACTTTGGGTCCGGTTGGTCCGGTTTGGCCCGTTCGGTCCAATCTTGGTCCGAATTCTATAAAATTGGTACCAAAATTCTCGTCTCAATCTCCTCTATCACATTTAACCATAAAAATCATATTTAGGGCTTTCTAGAATAAATTCTTATTTATGGGTTAATTAGCCGTTAATTAACCGGGTCTTACAGTTAAGTTCCTTTTTCTCTCATTTGTTCCCTGTATATTCAATTGCATGATTGTCTTCTATTTCTTCTATATGCATATGTGTGTTCTTCCTTCTTGATAAGTATAGTTTAATTTGAATTGTACACGTAATATTTTGCTTTTACATTATAATTACCATCTTGAAATTTGTAAGTCAAAGCAATTAAAGTATCATGATCATAAATAAATAAGGTAATTAAAGAAGAAGCTAGCATGAGCATATAAGTATTGGGAGGCTAGCATGACTATTTTTTCTCAATTACATTTGAATTTGTTTAATTAAAGCTTTCATCTAGAACATTTTATGAAATTTTTGAAATTTTGAAAACCTTGAAGAAGCAAATCAATTAAATCAAGTAAAAAAAAAGGAAAAGAATGAGAAAGTTGAAGGTGTTGAGTACCAATGACAAATCATTAGTCAAGTGCTTGTGGTGTTTATATATCAAGCAAAAAAGATTGAAAGCAAAATATTTAGAGTCAAGGCTAAGCTCAAGTGTAAAGCACTCTCTCAAAGCTCAAGGCTCTAAGCATCAATGGTTAGAGATTAAAGAAAAGAAACAAATGAGCTTAAATCATTCTCTAATTACATGCTTGTGGTGCTTATGTATCAAGTAGTAATACTTGAAAACAAAGCATTTAGAATCGAAGGTAAAAACAAATGGTGCAAAGCACCCAAGAAGCTAAGCTAAGAAAAAGATGAAAAGCTTATTTGAAGGAAGGAATATAAAGAAAAGATTTCATAAAGTGAGCTAGATAGAAACATTAATCATTTGAATTTCTTTTGTGATTGTTGCATGCATGGTGAACTAGCCAACCGTGAACATTTAATTGCTACTCTTCTCAACTTGGATTGTCAAATTGTATTGCATTATTCTTTATTTGCTTGAGATCAAGCAAAGTTTAAGTTTGGTATTGTGGTGCATGTGCATCATGTTGTATTTTTGTGTGATTTTTCATATAAAAATTAATTCATAATGCTTAATTATGGAGTGTTTTGGTGCTTAAGATGGATATCGCTTTGATCTTTTGATTTAATGAATTTTGTAGGAAATAATAAAAAAAGAAGCAAAAAGTACAAAACAAGCTCAAAAGAAATATAAAGAAAATTTTGACTCGCTTTGAAGTTTAGACCACGCTTTAAACCTTAGACCATTCTTTTGAAAGCATGGCCCATAAAACGTGGCCCATGAGAAAGCATGCAGAAGGCGCTAATATCATTGAAGTAAACGAATCATGCAATGTTATAAGACGTTAATAATTACAATTCCGTTAGGGAACCAAGAGGGAGTCCAGCCAACTCCTGCCAACTTCTATTGGGCTGGACCCCCAATCCCATTTTACCATATAAGCAAAAAGCAACATCCAAATTTACCCACTGTAACCAAATTAACCATAGTTAACCTTCACTTTTCACCATTTCCTTACAGCAGCATCCAAAACCCTCCAATGGCTATGCCTCCCTCCCACGTTCGTCGTACGCGTTTACTAGCCGGAGTCTAGGGCCGCAGTAGCTCCGTCCCGTCCACGTGCAGCAACCGCGGCATCAGAAGCTCGCCCCAGACCGTCGCAACGCTTCCGTTCTATCCACGTGCAAGCAACGGCGGTGGTCAGAAGTTTGCATTGAGCCACTGCAGTGCCTCCATCCCGCCCACGCGCGAGAAACCGCGGGGAGTCAGAAGCCCACCCCAGACCACTGCTACTACTGCATGTCGTCGTCACTGCGCCATTGAAATCTTCCTTTCTCATCCGGTTCACTCGGCGTGACCTCCCGTGATCTGCCCCCACGAGACCTGCGTTGGAC
Organism: Arachis stenosperma; assembly: GCF_014773155.1. Lineage (NCBI taxonomy): Eukaryota > Viridiplantae > Streptophyta > Magnoliopsida > Fabales > Fabaceae > Arachis > Arachis stenosperma. The sequence continues at coordinate 16,448,124 of NC_080378.1, forward strand.
TCCTCCAGGTCGCACCATGAAGCCTCACCGAAAAATACTCCTCGGTAAGAATTTATTCATGGGTGTTATACTTGATTGATTTTGATATGAGTAAAGTGGTTGTAAGTTGATTTTGTACCAGATCCTATGCATATAATGACACATTCATATAATATGAATTTTGAATTGTTGGATGTTACTTCTCTCTAAAAATAGAGTTTTGATTGTAGGAATTAAAAAGGATTTTCTGCGATACTAGATGTTCTTAAGATATTCTGATTTTTGTTGGATTGATAAATGGATTTGTCTCTGATTTCAATTATTGGATGTTTCTAGTCATGCGAATTGGATGTCTATTGTTGTTGAGTATACATATGATTCAATTATAATTTATTGGATGTTGCTTTTTGTTGTGAATGGATGGTTCTTACTAAATGATCACGGATGTTGTTTTAACCATAAGATTGTTATTTTTTTTAAAAGATTAGTTATGATTTAATTTAATTTTGATTTATTCGAAGTTCGGTGTGAATTTAATTATATGAAATTGCTGCAAGAAACTGAACACGTTGACAAAGATGATATTTTTAAATGAACATGTGAATGTTTCATTTGTGATATGTCAGCTTTTTTAAATTTGCTATAGAATTGTTCTTTTCCGTTCAATGGGTGGTTGCTACTAATATTTATGCTATTGGTTTAATGTTCCCTGTTTTGATGGATAATGCGTACACATGCTGCACTGGTTTCTTTTTAATGTGATTTGCGAGTTTGGGATAAAAATTATACTAGAGTTAGTTTAATTTTGCCAAATTTAAAGTTCGGTTTAAGTTTAGACACCTACAAATCATGCAAAGAGTGAAATCCATCATAATATTACATGTGATGACGTTACCGTTTGTGACATTTTTGATATATTTTGAGATGTTTCTGAGTTACAATTGTGAATTTTTATAATACTTTAAGAATTGAATGTATTTTATTTTGGTCTTACTTAGTATCTTTTTTCTTGTAGGCAACTTGAATGTTTATGCAAAAATTTACCTCACATGTTTCTTTTGTTAAACAAATAGATGTTTCTTTTTATACTAAATGGATGATTCTTTTAAAAGGAATCATCATTTAATAAGGGAATTAACTTTGAAGTAATTGAACTCATATTGTACTTATTGATTCAATTGTTGTGACTTATGAACATTTTTATAGTTAATATATAATAGACATAGTTGGCTATTAATTTGTTGCATACACCTTGACCATAAATGATTTGTTTTGCTTTCACTTTACAGGAGCATCCTGAAGAGCTGAGCGCAATATGAAAAAATCTACGTCAGATGTTTCTTTTGTTAAACAAATGAATATTTTTTTATACTAAATGGATGATTCTTAATTAAGGTGAAAATTAATTTGAAGTAATTGAACGCATATTGTACTTATTGATTCAATTATTGTGACTTATGAGCATTTTTATAGTATATAATAGACATCGATGGATATTCATTTGTTGTATATACCCTGACCACTTGATAATAAATTTAATCATATAAGTAACACTTCTCTCATAAGTTTATCACTAAGTAGTACTACGTAGTATGTTGTGTATGTGGACTCAATTTTAATTTGATAAAAATTGTAACTCCAAAGTTCAAGTATAATAACATCATAAAGCAAACAGTGGGTAAAAGAAAAGGTGTCAAAACCCTTTGATTGCTCTTGAAAAAGCAAATAATCAGATATTGTTGTTGTTTTTTTCTTTATCTATTTTTTTCCTTCTTTAAATTTTGTTAAACAAGCATGAGGATAAATACAAAAATCTTTTTTCTTCTATTGTGATACTTGTATTCACTATTAATTGAATCATCTCTGCAGTAAAGAATAATACAAGTAACTTCTGTTAGGTACCTAATTGTTTTTGTAAAGATCTAAGTGGATGTTACTTCTGTCAAGTGACAAGATATTTTTTTATACTAAATAGATGTTACTTTAACAGAAGTCATGTGAATGAAAAATCAAAAAAGCTTATCCCACATAAATAACTATAAATTTGTCATCATACTAAAATGCAATGAAAGGAATCATAATATTCATTCAACTTATCCATATAATTTGCAACGCTGTCGATACAGGAATTCATCATGTACAAAAGTAATAAACAATGTGATCATACGATTCATGTCATTAGCACATCTCTGTCATGCACAGATATAGAGCTCTCTTCCAACAATGTTGCAAACTGAATAAATAATGTGATCATACGATTCATGTCATTAGCATCACCTCGATTCTTTGCCCTGTGATGGATAAGCACACAAATGACCAATCATTAAACATGAATATTGTTGAAAAATAAAGAACATCAAGCGTGCAAGGTGAAACACCCTTTCTTATGACCTAATAAAGACATGCTAAATGAACAATTCCAAAACAGAAGTAACTGAATCTCAGGATGTAAAAGTAAGATGTATGTGAAACTGCCAAACAGCATAAAAATTTAAGGTATAACAACAAAACAGTTATAGAGCTTAGAATTTAACATATGAACTTCCATGGTAAGAACCAGATTATGAGAAAATTATAATAAAATATGGTCTCTTTTGTTATTTATTTATTTTAAGAAGTAGTCCCTTTTTTTAGTGAAGATGCTCTTTTGTTTATTATGATTGGCAATATAAGTCAGCAGATCTTACTTACTTCATTAAAATGTCTCCAATCATAGTAATAATATATATCCAATTTATCAAAAAAAAAAAAGAAATAGAGATAATTACAATCTCCATCCAAGGAGACAGGAGAATAGAAGAAAGAAAACTTACTTTATAGCATCACGGCATATTCTACTTATGTCCTCCTTGACAGAGCTCAAACCATGGCCAATATAATATCCATTTTTCACTCTAGCCTCAATTCCCGCAACCTATTAAAAATAAAAGAATATGACAAATTAAATTATGATATCAAAGGACTTCACAGTAACAGTAATAATGGGTTAAAAAAATAAAGAAACAACCATCTATTGATAATTATAAAAATAAATAAACATCAACAATTATATAAAAAATATCTACTTTTAGAAATAAAAGACACAATTATTACTCAATTTAAAATAATCTAGTTATTTGAATTTAGTAAATATTTATAAAAGCTTCCCCAAATTAGGTCATAATTATCTGCAAAATAAATACAAAGTTTTCATTCTCAACCTCATCTATGACAAGTGACTACTTTATAAAGTTTAAATGACTAAAATAAAACTCTAATCTATTTGTTTTTGATAACCACAGATTGCAAAAGAAGACAAGAAATATTAGAATAAAACTCCATACAAATAAATATCACCTTGAAAAAAAAAATTGTCAAAAACCTTCGATCATTATAGTGGTATAGTGTTCTTTTCACTGAGACAAAAACATTATATCCTTTTACCTTGGTGGTGCATTCACCAATAAGCAAAGACACATTATTCAATGAGAAACATCTCAAAACCTATAAAAAAAATATAGAAATTAAGTAAGCACTATCAATAATTATGAAATCAAAAGTTAAATGTACTCACTTAATCTAAACTTTCTAAGCACTAGCAATAAAAACCAAGTAAGTACTATCAATAACAGAAAGCTTAAATATATTTAATAAATTCAAACCTTGTAGATTATAACATTCTATTTCCATTGCTTCTAAAAGAAAAACAACGTAACTAGTCTTGACATACCTCCAGAGTTCCCAAAAGCTGTCCCAGCATTCTTTTATGTTTATTAACCAAGCTTAGATCTTCTTTCTTCGATAATAGCCTTGGTACATGTTCTATATTAGGAATCCCAGAAGCCTTACATGAAAAACAAATACTAAAGCATTAGATTTACAACCTTAAACCAAGCATTGATGGAAGAAGGCAATATATTTACAATTACCACTTTTGACATTCTTTGATTTTCAACTTCTCGACATCCACTTTCATTCACAAATGCATAATAATTAATCAAATTTAGAAATATGAATTATCCTAAATTAAATCTTGATTACTAAAACCTAATAAAAAAGGCATGGAAAATTCCAAACAGAAAAAAAATAAATTATACAAAGAAAAAGTAACACAAGCAGCGTTACCTTGTCTATAGAGCCCTTGCAATCGGTGAGGAAGGACAGGGTCGGCGCGAGCATGGACGGTTCGAGCGTGGATAGAATTGCAAAAACAAAGGATGCGAGCGATATGAATGAAGAGTCGCGAGCAGTGAGGAAGGGTAAGATGAGCGGAGTGAGTGAATGGTAAGTGAGAACGGTGCAGCAGCGGCGCTACGGTGGCACGACGAAACCGCGGCAGCGTGGAGCATTGAGAAGAAGGATTAGGATTTGTGGTTTTTGTGTAGTGAATGATAAATGGGAATGAAAATAAATTAGGATAAATTTTTATTCAAAAATATTATTAATATCAATTAATCAAAATTTGAATTTAAAAAATAATTTAAAATTAATAATTATTGATTAAGTTGTTCAATTCTTGGCTGTTAAACACTTAATTCCTTATACTTTTCCTTAATAATTATGCATGCATGAAGCCATTTAATTGAAGCATGAATGGGGCCCACCAACTAATAATGGAAGGAATGCAAATGAAGCATGCATGATGCTATTAGTTAATGAATCCATGAAGCATGCAATACAAGGCGTTAATAACGAATCATATGAAGCAAAGCATGTGGCGTTATAAATAAAGCATACAGCATATATGAAGCAGCTTTTCAAGCGCTAAGAAGAATGAAGTGCCTTGCCAAAGAGACGCCTTCAAGACTAATGAAGCATCAGCGCTTTAAACGTTAAGGATGAGAAGCGTTTACAAAACCAAACGCCTTCGATATTTTAGGAGCTTCAGTTCTTGTGCCCTTTGGCCTGTGTTTCTAACGATCATTAGTGGCCCCCAAACGCCCAATCTTTTATCTCCAAGGCCACTCATAAGAGGCATTTCAAATGCCCAACCTGACGCTCCAAACGCCATTGCTTGTCACTCTCCAAGGCCACTCATGAGGGGGCGTTTCAAACACTCAACCTGGAGCTCCAAATGCCATTGCTTATCACTTTCCAGAGCATTCAAGTTGATGCCTCAAACTTGGCATTTCCAACGCCCATAGTAGCGCCTAAAACGCCATTGCTTCTCACCCTCCAGGGCTCCAAGTTGGTGCCTCAAACTTGGCATTTCCAACGCCCATATTGGCGTCCCAAATGCTACTCCCAAAGCACCTTACAAAAATGGCGCTTAAAATGCCAAGTAATGAAGTGCCCCAAACGCCAACACTTGGACGCTCCCTTGAAGCATATTTGGAAATCTTTGAAGTGTTATTACAAGCTATCTCTCGAGCCTTCAATTTGGTCTACTTATTTTTTTAAGGTCCACTCTTAATTTATGCAAGCAAGTCCAAAATTCCAACCAAGGCCACAAGAATTATCTAAAAATAGTTAGAAATTTTTTATTTAATTATAATTTGAATTTCATTTGAATTTGTAATTTTAAGTAGCTTATAAATAGAGCCTTAGTTTTATCATTTGATACACCACTTGGAAGGGAGTCTTCCGACCCTCTCTTCTCACCCTCATTCTCTTCTTCTCTTTCATTTTCTTTCTTACTCACTTTTATCTTTTCATTGGGAAAGAAAGCTCCATTGCAATTTAATAGATTAATTTATTTTCATTCTTCATCTTCAATTCTTCTTTCATTGTTTCTTTAGAAAGAATTTTCGTTCTTCATCTCAAGGATTCAATTATCTTGAAAAAAAAAATTGAATCCAACTTGAATTCCATGTGAGCTTGAGAAAGGATAATGGAATTGATGCTTGAAGTTCTTTCTCATAATGGTTATGAAATTGGGTTTGGGATTGATACGTGACATATAATCATCCCACAACTTGATTCATGAAATTATGTGGCTCTAAATCAGAGACCACTCTTCATCTCTTCTCACGAGCAATTAGAAGAGATTGGCAATTGATCAAGTTAAGAGAAATCAAATGTAAGACCCAAAACTTTTGAAAAGTCTTATTATAATCAAGTCTCAAATCATATAGTTATTTGTAGCCTTAATTTCAGAAATTATTTTATTATAGATAATTAAGGCAAGTTTTGATTTATTGGATTTGAGATAAGTTATGATTATTATCCAATTTTATAATTATTGGATTATTTTCTATATTTAAAGTATAAAGTTGATAGTTATGAAATAATAAGGATTTTATATGATTTGGATTAGATAAGCAATATTTTAAATATTAATACTGCTATTTTGGAAAATAGAGAAATTAATTATATTATTTCTCAATTTTGGATTTGGACATTTTATTGAAAATAAAGTGTGAAATTGATGAGCAAATAGTATTTTTATACACTATTATTGTTAGATTAGAATTTATTTCTAATTACTACATTATACCTATTTTTGGGTGAAATTACAGATATGCCCCTAACCCTAATTTTCAAAATAATGAAACCCTAACCCAATGACCCGTTACCCGACCCAGTTCCCTTCACTCACACTCAGCAGCAGCAGCTGCTGCCCCTCTACCCTTGACACACACACACACCCGCGGAGACAACAGGGAAGAAAGAAAGAAAACAAACAAAGGGGAAGGGGGATAAGCAAGGGAAGGGATCCGTGGAGAGAGAGACGGGGAGCTGCGGCGGGAGAAGGACTTGGCGCCGCCACTATTGCTGTGTTCCCCAACGGCGCTGCTGCAAACGAGCCGGAGAAACTCGTCCTTGCTGAGCCGCCGCCGCCACCACAAGGGTTTTGTCGCCGCCACTTGTGCCACCACCGGCGAGCACGAAGAGAGAGAGAGAGAAGGAGATCGGGCAGGAACAGGGGAAGCCATTACCGCCTGTCACCGTCGCGTGCCTCTGCTGCGTCGCCACCGCGTCGTCGCCGCGCCTGGTTGCTGCTGATGAAGCCACTCCCGCTACTGCTGCTACTAGGGCTGTCGTCGTCCTTACCAGCTTCCTAGAGAAAGTCACGATAACGCTCCGTTTCTGCTTCTCTTGTCCGCCGAGACAGGAGCTCATGGGTGGGGTAAAGGCCACTGTTGTGGAACGGACGTGCGAGAGGGAAGCAAGATGAATCCCCTCTGCTTCTGGTGCTCTGGTCTGCCGCCGGGTCTCTCACTGCTGTGTGTCGCCGTCCAAGGCAGAGGGAGAGTCACGATGGAGCTCCGCTTCTGTTTCTCCAGTCGCGCAAGAGGGAGGCGCGCCGTGAGGGAGAGCCGTCACGTTTTTGCCGTCGCCGGTTCACACGCCGCCGCTGTGCTCCTTGCCGCAGCGCCGCCACTGGAAGAGAAGGGGGCTCGCCAGTTCTGCCTCTCACTGTCACCTCCATCGGAACTGCCGCCGAAGCTCCGGGCTGAGTTTCTGCCACGAGACCCTGCTGCCGTCGCCGGGAAAGTATGCCGGTAAGGGTTTCAAACTTGGTCTTCGTTTCTTGTGGGATTATGGGAATCTTATTGTCACGACATGTTGGTTTCAGTCACCGTTGCCGGAGTCGGGTCGCCGCAGCCACTGGAGATGGCTGTTGGGACTACCGTCCAACCGGTTCAGAGGCCGTTGCTGTTTGGTTCAGCCGTTCTCTCTTAGTTTCAGTAAGTATTCATGTTTCGAGAGCTCTGCGTTAGTGTTCTGTTCCGTGTAATAAAGTAATTGTAAAATTGATGGTTTTAGGAGTAGAATCTGAGTTTACTTGTGGCGTTGAGGTTGTTTCTACTATTGAGAACGACACGCAGAACCGGGATTTTGATTGTTGGTTTCGGGTCGAGGCGGAAAGGATTCTGTGATGCGTTTGGGCTATGGTTTGCGTTTTGAGGTAGGGGCGCTTTCCAAAAACTATGTTTTATGTATTGGAATTATTACATATGGATACTGATGTGAGATATTGTGTATTTAGTGATTGTATTTGCCTTATGTATTATTTGATTGACTCGAATGATTATGGATGTTGGTTTGGCTGAATTGTTGTGCGGCTTGTGAAATGTAATGTTTGAAGTTGATTCTTTAAAGATTTGAATCTGAGTTTAATCCGTTGAGAATTGATTTGATTTGAGTTAATTATTTTGATGATCTGAAAAGTCGAATGCACTTTTAAATTCAGCCTGGTTTACTTTAATTGACTTGGTTGGGACAAATGATTTATTACTGAACTGTTTCTTTAAGGCTTTGGGAATGAGTTAAAACGGTTGATATTGAGTTGATTTTGAAATGATTTCCTTGAGATACGCCACTGAGGAGATTGTTGGATTTAGCTTGCTTTAAATTGATTTCTGGTTTTGAGCTGTTGAAAAGGAATGAGAAATGGTTTAGTTGGGACCCGAACCGGGTGGCAAAAGTCCAAGTTTTAGGGGAGGTGCTGCCGAAATTTCTGCAAAACCCTAGTCTTGTTTGAAAAGTTATTTAAAAAGGGTTAGATTTGAGAAATTGTATTATTTGATTTATTAAGAGGATATTTATGTTTTCAAGCTTAATTTATTTAATGAACCTTATACGTTGAGTTCGGCTTATTTAGAACTGAACTATTTTTACCATTTGAATCACTGAAGGAAAGAATGATGCTCTAATATTGATTTTAATATAAAAAGGAGATTTTAGTGATTTCAAAGGAATCTAGACTTTTGATTGATTAATCAAGTTTGAGGCATTTTGGAAGAGTTAGAAAAATGGGTTCTAAAAAGAAACCTGAAAGTGGTTTGATTCAAATGAACCGGTTCCGTTTCAAATGAGTTGATTTTTGGACCGGGTTGGAACTTGTGATTTTGTATGGCCGGTTTTATAGTAAATTCAGTTTTATTTACTTGAACCGAGAATCTATGATTTTAAGAGTTTCAATGAATTTTAAGGAATTGATATAGGTTGACCTTCCCTAAAGACTTGGGACTCTGCCGAGAAACTTTTGTTATAAAATCCCATTGTTGGATGGGTGATTTTGAATGCTTTGAAATAAATCCTTAACTTGCCATGGTTTGGAAGTTTGGAAAGAGAATGCCGAGAGTGGCTCTGTTTTAAAAAGGAAACTCACTTTGAGTAAATTTGGCTTATGAGCCTGAGATGATTTGAGAAATGAGATTTCTAAAAGCCAAGGCTAAAAAGAGTCGAAACTTGATTTCAAAGAAAAATGAATTGAGAAAATGATTTATGGCTTAAATGCCGATTTCATGAATTTGATGATTTTGAATGTGGAAGTACTGTTTTGTTGAGAGCCGGATTGGCTGTGTATGTTTATACATATTGATTGGTTCTGGATTGAACCGTGAGCCGGAATGGCTGTGTATGATATGAATATTGGCTGGTTCTGGAATGAACCGTGAGCCGGATGGCTGAGATTGATGGTGATCCATGGATGAGATTGAATGCATGTTTATGCTGAATCATTGATAAATGTGAATGTTTCACTTCCACTATCTGAGATACGGGTTTCCCTGGGTAGTAGCAGTGGCTAGCCACCATGTGCTCCAGGTTGAGACTTGATACTCTGTTAACCCTATGTCGTAAGTGTGGTCGGGCACTGTGAAAGTCCCGAATGAGCTCGCCCCCGAAATATTCACCAGTGAGGGTGATGGATATGGATCATGTTTATGATCAAGTTTATGATGAGTATAACTCGAGTTGGGGATGCGCGACAGAGGGACAGTCCAATGGTTAGCTACCAGGACTTGTCAGGTTGGCTCTATAACCGACAGATGATATCATCAGCCACTAGGGACAGGCATGCATCATATGCATCTATGTGACATTGTTTGGGTATGCGTATTGTACTTGGTTTGCCTATGTGATTAGCTGCTAATTGTTCTACTTGCAATAACTGTTTGTTTGTGTTTGCATCTTTTTACTTGTGTTTGTATCTGGGACTCTGTTGGATTGTGGTGGATTAGTTGTGGTTAGATTGTTTGGGCCTAGGGCCGTGGTTGAATGAGATGGACCGATGGTTGATTTCGGTTTTGTTGTTCTGGTTTGGAATAAGATATGAAAGGTTATTTTGGTTCACTATAGATAAATCTTTTTGAAATGCTTTGATGTTTTGAGCATTGAACGGTTCCTCTTTCAGAAAAGATTTCTGACTTTACTTTTATTGTAAACTGTTGTTTTTGAAAAGAGGCATAAGATGATTATTAATCACTGGTACGGTTTATCTTCATGTATCCTATTACAGTAATTCCCAAAAACCCTCTACTGAGAACCCTTTCGAGGATGATGTTCTCACCCCCTATATTTTTCCCCTTTCAGGATTTGGGCGCAGAAGTTATGAAGAGTTTAATTATTTGTTATTGAGATGCTCTGTATTGCTTTAGATTATTATTTTTGTACCCTCGCCCTTATCTTGATATATTCTGTGAGAGGGATAGGAATTGTACTGGATAATATTTGTAATATTATTTATATATATGTATGTATATATATATGGATGTACTCTTTATATTTTTCTGTGAGTTGTATGGTATGTATGGACGTACGTTGTATGGCGAAAGTATTTTTGGGAATGGTATTGCGGTTTAAAGTTTTTTTTAAACAGGCTCATATTTTAGTATTAAATAGTATAAGTGTCGTCGTAATGTCCGAGCTATCAGAGTCGCGCAGCCGGAAGCGTGAGCTTTGGTAGTTAGGGTGTTACATTATGGTATCAGAGCAGTTCTTCCTGTAGAGCCTGAGGAATGGACTGACTATGCTTCAATTGCATACTCTGAGCGTTTGTCATGTATTAGGCCTTGTCGAATGACAAGGATTAGAGCTTTATGCACATGACGATCTATTGATTAACGCCATTAGTCTTGCGTTGCATAATTTCTGATATTAAGTTTGGCCGGCTTAATACTAGTGAATTATGTATATAAAAGCACTGATGGGTTATCATAGATGTTATACGAGTTTTGAGTAAAGCGAATCGCGGGTTTTGGGAACGTTGGAAATTATTTCTCGATGCTATTCAGTTGTGTGTCTTGAATTCTGTTTGAGTTGACCTCTTCTTTCATGTCCTAATTTGAAGTTCTTGTTTGCTAATCCCTTTGAAAAGTAGTTTGATTTTTCAACTCTATTCCTCTATTCATATGCCTTCTTTATTGATCTTAAGTGCATATGCTGGTTTAAGATCCCTGTTGCATCTATCTTCCTCTGTTTGAGTTCTTCTCGATTCAAGTATTCTTTGATATAACCTTGAACTTGTCTTAATGTGCTGTGACTTTTAACTCCGGGTTCTGAGTCCATTCTTTGAGAAATTGTTGATTCAGTTTTTCTCTTACTTGACAGTGAGCACAGCCAATTGAGATTTTATAAAAATTGCTGTTGATTAGATATATTTATCTATGTATAAAACTTTGAGATTTCTTATACAGTTTGACAACTATTTATTCCTAATACCCCGCCTGTGCTTTTACTGGTTTACGGAACTACATTTACTTTAAAATACAATTTGACTTTCTAGTAATTTTACTACGGTTCCAACGCACATCTTCATTTGATTAGGTATTTGGATATTTTTCAAAATTTTGGAAAGGAAAGCTTTTTCACTTTTATCCCAGTTGAGTCTCATTTGATAAGCTTTACTTAACTTATTTCGAATTGACTTTAATTTAGCATGCTATATGATTTATGCCATTGTTGTTCTTTTGAAAATGTTGGACTCATAGCTTTTTTCTTATGAATGGACTGATTCCTTCTTAAGCCTTTCACCTCTATGAATGTCATACGTGATTCTGTTTTTAACTAGTCTTTTACATCTTGTGAACATTACCATTGATCTTGGTTCGTCCTCTCTTGTGAATCTCACTCTTATGTGAGTCAGCTTGATTTGTTTCAATTTCGTGCATCGTCTATCCTCTCATTGTTTTTACAAGAGTTTTTAATCAAAGAATTATCTTTGGAAAATTTCTAATGATTGATTGGTCTTTTCCTAAGGCTTAGTATTCTTTTGGATCAATGGAAAGCTTGTTTGATGACTCATGTCTAGTGAATCTTGTTTGAACTACTTTGGTTTAAGATTCTTTCTTGTATGGCTTGACTCCTTCTTAAGTACATCCTAATATTCTTGAATATCCTTTTGGAAATGGTGAATTCAAGTATACTTTTGGAGTCTTGTTTTAAACTTTTAAGGAAGTTTTGAATTCGCTTTGAATAAATTCTAAACGGAATTTATTTTCTGTTGCTTGATTAAGATTGAAACCATTGTTCAATTTTGACGAAATTAATTTAAAGTTGGCGTGCGCTATTTTAAATGAAATTCTGAAAAGTTTCCTTGCTTAGTGAAAACCGGTTCGTTTGTAACTCACCACTTATCTCCTTTATCAAATTGTAAGCAAATTGGTGTCTCGGAGTTTCTTTTCTAAAAAAGTTTAACTTCCTCTTTCAGTCTTGCTATAAATGTTATACACGCTTGTTTGAATATGGACTTTGATGATTTTTGAACAAGCATTTGATTCTTCTTCTGAGTTTTATGAACTGCTTTTGGTTAAGTTGTGCATCTAATTACCTTTCTAAAATATCTGGGAAAATATTTTAGCTCTTAGCCAAACTGGTGTGCATTTTGTTTTTAAAATTTTGCATGATCTGCTTCAACCTAAAATTGTATTACAGCAAAGCCACATTATTGCTTTTGTTATTCTCTTGGAGAATGTTTGTTACTTAACTTTTCTTCTAAATTGCGAAGTGATTTTTTTTTGCAAGTTTTCGATCCTTTTGTGAACAATGCATTCGGAAGTATTTTAATCATGCTCTTGAGTTCTGTGAGTTTTATCTTGGGTTTGAGATATTCTTTTCTGTAAACCTCTTATTTCTTCGACTCAGCTTGAGTTTGTTTCAAACTGATGCGTTGGTCTTCTTATTGATCCTATTGGATTTCTTTGATTCAAGAGTTATCTTTGAGGTTGTCAATTGAATTGTTTCTAGCAAACTTCATTTGCTTGATCATCCTTGTTGTCTGGGATTGGATACATTCCCCCGGATCTATAAGTACTATCTTTGATATTTGACTCTCCTTTCTAAATTTTGTATCCTTATGAGTAAACTCGAGAATTGTTTTGATATCACGTGCGACTTGTAGACGTAGTAACGCGATGCGTTAGTTCTTTAGGACGTGATATATGTATACGGAAGGTGAAGCGGTAGGTGTGCAACGTTGAGTTGTGGGTGATTTATTTCTTGCGAGCGGGTTTGCGATCGTTAGGCTTATGATCGGCCATGAGATTGTAAAGTGCCTGATGGAGTTAGAAGGTTAAGGCTTCGAGGTTGAGAGGAGATTAGTGTGCAGATGTTGAGCACGTCGTTGTAACCTCATCCTGTTTTATAACCTTCAATGCCTTGCCTTACTATCACATGTTTGACCCATGTCACCTTTTTGCATTGAGCCTACCTTGTAATGTTTGCTTTGCACTCACACTCCTACCTTTACATCCTTATGCTTATGACAATCAAAGTATTTGAAAATCGTATATATGATTATATTTTGAGATATTTTTGCTTCTTCCTTAAATGTGTTCAAAGGTGAACTGTTATGGAATTTCTTTCATTTTGTATCAATTTTCGAGGGCGAAAATTTTTATAAGGTGGGTAGAATGTAAGACCCAAAACTTTTGAAAAGTCTTATTATGATCAAGTCTCAAATCATATAGTTATTTGTAGCCTTAATTTCAGAAATTATTTTACTATAGATAATTAAGGCAAGTTTTGATTTATTGGATTTGAGATAAGTTATGATTATTATCCAATTTTATAATTATTGGATTATTTTCTATATTTAAAGTATAAAGTTGATAGTTATGAAATAATAAGGATTTTATATGATTTGGATTAGATAAGCAATATTTTAAATATTAATACTGCTATTTTGGAAAATAGAGAAATTAATTATATTATTTCTCAATTTTGGATTTGGACATTTTATTGAAAATAAAGTGTGAAATTGATGAGCAAATAGTATTTTTATACACTATTATTGTTAGATTAGAATTTATTTCTAATTACTACATTATACCTATTTTTGGGTGAAATTACAGATATGCCCCTAACCCTAATTTTCAAAATAATGAAACCCTAACCCAATGACCCGTTACCCGACCCGGTTCCCTTCACTCACACTCAGCAGCAGCAGCTGCTGCCCCTCTACCCTTGACACACACACACACACACCCGCGGAGACAACAGGGAAGAAAGAAAGAAAACAAACAAAGGGGAAGGGGGATAAGCAAGGGAAGGGATCCGTGGAGAGAGAGACGGGGAGCTGCGGCGGGAGAAGGACTTGGCGCCGCCACTATTGCTATGTTCCCCAACGGCGCTGCTGCAAACGAGCCGGAGAAACTTGTCCTTGCTGAGCCGCCGCCACCACCACAAGGGTTTTGTCGCCGCCACTTGTGCCACCACCGGCGAGCACGAAGAGAGAGAGAGAGAAGGAGATCAGGCAGGAACAGGGGAAGCCATTACCGCCTGTCACCATCGCGTGCCTCTGCTACGTCGCCACCGCGTCGTCGCCGTGCCTGGTTGCTGCTGATGAAGCCACTCCCGCTACTGCTGCTACTAGGGCTGTCGTCGTCCTTACCAGCTTCCTAGAGAAAGTCACGATAACGCTCCGTTTCTGCTTCTCTTGTCCGCCGAGACAGGAGCTCATGGGTGGGGTAAAGGCCACTGTTGTGGAACGGACGTGCGAGAGGGAAGCAAGATGAATCCCCTCTGCTTCTGGTGCTCTGGTCCGCCGCCGGGTCTCTCACTGCTGTGTGTCGCCGTGCAAGGCAGAGGGAGAGTCACGATGGAGCTCCGCTTCTGTTTCTCCAGTCACGCAAGAGGGAGGCGCGCCGTGAGGGAGAGCCGTCACGTTTTTGCCGTCGCCGGTTCACACGCCGCCGCTGTGCTCCTTGCCGCAGCGCCGCCACTGGAGGAGAAGGGGGCTCGCCAATTCTGCCTCTCACTGTCACCTCCATCGGAACTGCCGCCTTGGCCGCCGGAGCTCCGGGCTGAGTTTCTGCCACGAGACCCTGCTGCCGTCGCCGGAAAAGTATGCCGGTAAGGGTTTCAAACTTGGTCTTCGTTTCTTGTGGAATTATGGGAATCTTATTGTCACGACATGTTAGTTTCAGTCACCGTTGCCGGAGTCGGGTCGCCGCAGCCACTGGAGATGGCTGTTGGGACTACCGTTCAACCGGTTCAGAGGCCGTTGCTGTTTGGTTCAGCCGTTCTCTCTTAGTTTCAGTAAGTATTCATGTTTCGAGAGCTCTGTGTTAGTGTTCTGTTCCGTGTAATAAAGTAATTGTAAAATTGATGGTTTTAGGAGTAGAATCTGAGTTTACTTGTGGCGTTGAGGTTGTTTCTACTATTGAGAACGACACGCAGAACCGGGATTTTGATTGTTGGTTTCGGGTCGAGGCGGAAAGGATTTTGTGATGCGTTTGGGCTATGGTTTGCGTTTTGAGGTAGGGGCGCTTTCCAAAAACTATGTTTTATGTATTGGAATTATTACATATGGATACTGATGTGAGATATTGTGTATTTAGTGATTGTATCTGCCTTATGTATTATTTGATTGACTCGAATGATTATGGATGTTGGTTTGGCTGAATTGTTGTGCGGCTTGTGAAATGTAATGTTTGAAGTTGATTCTTTAAAGATTTGAATCTGAGTTTAATCCGTTGAGAATTGATTTGATTTGAGTTAATTATTTTGATGATCTGAAAAGTCGAATGCACTTTTGAATTCATCCTGGTTTACTTTAATTGACTTGGTTGGGACAAATGATTTATTACTGAGCTGTTTCTTTAAGGCTTTGGGAATGAGTTAAAACGGTTGATATTGAGTTGATTTTGAAATGATTTCCTTGAGATACGCCACTGAGGCGATTGTTGGATTTAGCTTGCTTTAAATTGATTTCTGGTTTTGAGCTGTTGAAAAGGAATGAGAAATGGTTTAGTTGGGACCCGAACCGGGTGGCAAAAGTCCAAGTTTTAGGGGAGGTGCTGCCGAAATTTCTGCAAAACCCTAGTCTTGTTTGAAAAGTTATTTAAAAAGGGTTAGATTTGAGAAATTGTATTATTTGATTTATTAAGAGGATATTTATGTTTTCAAGCTTAATTTATTTAATGAACCTTATACGTTGAGTTCGGCTTATTTAGAACTGAACTATTTTTACCGTTTGAATCATTGAAGGAAAGAATGATGCTCTAATATTGATTTTAATATAAAAAGGAGTTTTTAGTGATTTCAAAGGAATCTAGACTTTTGATTGATTAATCAAGTTTGAGGCATTTTGGAAGAGTTAGAAAAATGGGTTCTAAAAAGAAACCTGAAAGTGGTTTGATTCAAATGAACCGGTTCCGTTTCAAATGAGTTGATTTTTGGACCGGGTTGGAACTTGTGATTTTGTATGGCCGGTTTTATAGTAAATTCAGTTTTATTTACTTGAACCGAGAATCTATGATTTTAAGAGTTTCAATGAATTTTAAGGAATTGATATAGGTTGACCTTCCCTAAAGACTTGGGACTCTGCCGAGAAACTTTTGTTATAAAATCCCATTGTTGGATTGGTGATTTTGAATGCTTTGAAATAAATCCTTAACTTGCCATGGTTTGGAAGTTTGGAAAGAGAATGCCGAGAGTGGCTCTGTTTTAAAAAGGAAACTCACTTTGAGTAAATTTGGCTTATGAGCCTGAGATGATTTGAGAAATGAGATTTCTAAAAGCCAAGACTAAAAAGAGTCAAAACTTGATTTCAAAGAAAAATGAATTGAGAAAATGATTTATGGCTTAAATGCCGATTTCATGAATTTGATGATTTTGAATGTGGAAGTGCTGTTTTGTTGAGAGCCGGATTGGCTGTGTATGTTTATACATATTGATTGGTTCTGGATTGAACCGTGAGCCGGAATGGCTGTGTATGATATGAATATTGGCTGGTTCTGGAATGAACCGTGAGCCGGATGGCTGAGATGGATGGTGATCCATGGATGAGATTGAATGCATGTTTATGCTGAATCATTGATAAATGTGAATGTTGCACTTCCACTATCTGAGATACGGGTTTCCCTGGGTAGTAGCAGTGGCTAGCCACCATGTGCTCCAGGTTGAGACTTGATACTCTGTTAACCCTATGTCGTAAGTGTGGCCGGGCACTGTGAAAGTCCCGGATGAGCTCGCCCCCGAAATATTCACCAGTGAGGGTGATGGATATGGATCATGTTTATGATCAAGTTTATGATGAGTATAACTCGAGTTGGGGATGCGCGACAGAGGGACAGTCCAATGGTTAGCTACCAGGACTTGTCGGGTTGGCTCTATAATCGACAGATGATATCATCAGCCACTAGGGACAGGCATGCATCATATGCATCTATGTGACATTGTTTGGGTATGCGTATTGTACTTGGTTTGCCTATGTGATTAGCTGCTAATTGTTCTACTTGCAATAACTGTTTGTTTGTGTTTGCATCTTTTTACTTGTGTTTGTATCTGGGACTCTGTTGGATTGTGGTGGATTGGTTGTGGTTGGATTGTTTGGGCCTAGGGCCGTGGTTGAATGAGATGGACTGATGGTTGATTTCGGTTTTGTGGTTCTGGTTTGGAATAAGATATGAAAGGTTATTTTGGTTCACTATAGATAAATCTTTTTGAAATGCTTTGATGTTTTGAGCATTGAACGGTTCCTCTTTCAGAAAAGATTTCTGACTTTACTTTTATTGTAAACTGTTGTTTTTGAAAAGAGGCATAAGATGATTATTAATCACTGGTACGGTTTATCTTCATGTATCCTATTACAGTAATTCCCAAAAACCCTCTACTGAGAACCCTTTCGAGGATGATGTTCTCACCCCTTACATTTTTCCCCTTTCAGGATTTGGGCGCAGAAGTTATGAAGAGTTTAATTATTTGTTATTGAGATGCTCTGTATTGCTTTAGATTATTATTTTTGTACCCTCGCCCTTATCTTGATATATTCTGTGAGAGGGATAGGAATTGTACTGGATAATATTTGTAATATTATTTATATATATGTATGTATATATATATATGGATGTACTCTTTATATTTTTCTGTGAGTTGTATGGTATGTATGGACGTACGTTGTATGGCGAAAGTATTTTTGGGAATGGTATTGCGGTTTAAAGTTTTTTTTAAATAGGCTCATATTTTAGTATTAAATAGTATAAGTGTCGTCGTAATGTCCGAGCTATCAGAGTCGCGCAGCCGGAAGCGTGAGCTTTGGTAGTTAGGGTGTTACATTATGGTATCAGAGCAGTTCTTCCTGTAGAGCCTGAGGAATGGACTGACTATGCTTCAATTGCATACTCTGAGCGTTTGTCATGTATTAGGCCTTGTCGAATGACAAGGATTAGAGCTTTATGCACATGACGATCTATTGATTAACGCCATTAGTCTTGCGTTGCATAATTTCTGATATTAAGTTTGGCCGGCTTAATACTAGTGAATTATGTATATAAAAGCACTGATGGGTTATCATAGATGTTATACGAGTTTTGAGTAAAGCGAATCGCGGGTTTTGGGAACGTTGGAAATTATTTCTCGATGCTATTCAGTTGTGTGTCTTGAATTCTGTTTGAGTCGACCTCTTCTTTCATGTCCTAATTTGAAGTTCTTGTTTGCTAATCCCTTTGAAAAGTAGTTTGATTTTTCAACTCTATTCCTCTATTCATATGCCTTCTTTATTGATCTTAAGTGCATATGCTGGTTTAAGATCCCTGTTGCATCTATCTTCCTCTGTTTGAGTTCTTCTCGATTCAAGTATTCTTTGATATAACCTTGAACTTGTCTTAATGTGCTGTGACTTTTAACTCCGGGTTCTGAGTCCATTCTTTGAGAAATTGTTGATTCAGTTTTTCTCTTACTTGACAGTGAGCACAGCCAATTGAGATTTTATAAAAATTGCTGTTGATTAGATATATATTTATCTATGTATAAAACTTTGAGATTTCTTATACAGTTTGACAACTATTTATTCCTAATACCCCGCCTGTGCTTTTACTGGTTTACGGAACTACATTTACTTTAAAATACAATTTGACTTTCTAGTAATTTTACTACGGTTCCAACGCACATCTTCATTTGATTAGGTATTTGGATATTTTTCAAAATTTTGGAAAGGAAAGCTTTTTCACTTTTATCCCAGTTGAGTCTCATTTGATAAGCTTTACTTAACTTATTTCGAATTGACTTTAATTTAGCATGCTATATGATTTATGCCATTGTTGTTCTTTTGAAAATGTTGGACTCATAGCTTTCTTCTTATGAATGGACTGATTCCTTCTTAAGCCTTTCACCTCTATGAATGTCATAGGTGATTCTGTTTTTAACTAGTCTTTTACATCTTGTGAACATTACCATTGATCTTGGTTCGTCCTCTCTTGTGAATCTCACTCTTATGTGAGTCAGCTTGATTTGTTTCAATTTCGTGCATCGTCTATCCTCTCATTGTTTTTACAAGAGTTTTTAATCAAAGAATTATCTTTGGAAAATTTCTAATGATTGATTGGTCTTTTCCTAAGGCTTAATATTCTTTTGGATCAATGGAAAGCTTGTTTGATGACTCATGTTTAGTGAATCTTGTTTGAACTACTTTGGTTTAAGATTCTTTCTTGTATGGCTTGACTCCTTCTTAAGTACATCCTAATATTCTTGAATATCCTTTTGGAAATGGTGAATTCAAGTATACTTTTGGAGTCTTGTTTTAAACTTTTAAGGAAGTTTTGAATTCGCTTTGAATAAATTCTAAACGGAATTTATTTTCTGTTGCTTGATTAAGATTGAAACCATTGTTCAATTTTGACGAAATTAATTTAAAGTTGGCGTGCGCTATTTTAAATGAAATTCTGAAAAGTTTCCTTGCTTAGTGAAAACCGGTTCGTTTGTAACTCACCACTTATCTCCTTTATCAAATTGTAAGCAAATTGGTGTCTCGGAGTTTCTTTTCTAAAAAAGTTTAACTTCCTCTTTCAGTCTTGCTATAAATGTTATACACGCTTGTTTGAATATGGACTTTGATGATTTTTGAACAAGCATTTGATTCTTCTTCCGAGTTTTATGAACTGCTTTTGGTTAAGTTGTGCATCTAATTACCTTTCTAAAATATCTGGGAAAATATTTTAGCTCTTAGCCAAACTGGTGTGCATTTTGTTTTTAAAATTTTGCATGATCTGCTTCAACCTAAAATTGTATTACAGCAAAGCCACGTTATTGCTTTTGTTATTCTCTTGGAGAATGTTTGTTACTTAACTTTTCTTCTAAATTGCGAAGTGATTTTTTTTTTGCAAGTTTTCGATCCTTTTGTGAACAATGCATTCGGAAGTATTTTAATCATGCTCTTGAGTTCTGTGAGTTTTATCTTGGGTTTGAGATATTCTTTTCTGTAAACCTCTTATTTCTTCGACTCAGCTTGAGTTTGTTTCAAACTGATGCGTTGGTCTTCTTATTGATCCTATTGGATTTCTTTGATTCAAGAGTTATATTTGAGGTTGTTAATTGAATTGTTTCTAGCAAACTTCATTTGCTTGATCATCCTTGTTGTCTGGGATTGGATACATTCCCCCGGATCTATAAGTACTATCTTTGATATTTGACTCTCCTTTCTAAATCTTGTATCCTTATGAGTAAACTCGAGAATTGTTTTGATATCACGTGCGACTTGTAGACGTAGTAACGCGATGCGTTAGTTCTTTAGGACGTGATATATGTATACGGAAGGTGAAGCGGTAGGTGTGCAACGTTGAGTTGTGGGTGATTTATTTCTTGCGAGCGGGTTTGCGATCGTTAGGCTTATGATCGGCCATGAGATTGTAAAGTGCCTGATGGAGTTAGAAGGTTAAGGCTTCGAGGTTGAGAGGAGATTAGTGTGCAGATGTTGAGCACGTCGTTGTAACCTCATCTTGTTTTATAACCTTCAATGCCTTGCCTTACTATCACATGTTTGACCCATGTCACCTTTTTGCATTGAGCCTACCTTGTAATGTTTGCTTTGCACTCACACTCCTACCTTTACATCCTTATGCTTATGACAATCAAAGTATTTGAAATCGTATATATGATTATATTTTGAGATATTTTTGCTTCTTCCTTAAATGTGTTCAAAGGTGAACTGTTATGGAATTTCTTTCATTTTGTATCAATTTTCGAGGGCGAAAATTTTTATAAGGTGGGTAGAATGTAAGACCCAAAACTTTTGAAAAGTCTTATTATGATCAAGTCTCAAATCATATAGTTATTTGTAGCCTTAATTTCAAAAATTATTTTATTATAGATAATTAAGGCAAGTTTTGATTTATTGGATTTGAGATAAGTTATGATTATTATCCAATTTTATAATTATTGGATTATTTTCTATATTTAAAGTATAAAGTTGATAGTTATGAAATAATAAGGATTTTATATGATTTGGATTAGATAAGCAATATTTTAAATATTAATACTGCTATTTTGGAAAATAGAGAAATTAATTATATTATTTCTCAATTTTGGATTTGGACATTTTATTGAAAATAAAGTGTAAAATTGATGAGAAAATAGTATTTTTATACACTATTATTGTTAGATTAGAATTTATTTCTAATTACTACATTATACCTATTTTTGGGTGAAATTACAGATATGCCCCTAACCCTAATTTTCAAAATAATGAAACCCAAACCCAATGACCCGTTACCCGACCTGGTTCCCTTCACTCACACTCAACAGCAGCAGCTGCTGCCCCTCTACCCTTGACACACACACACACACCCGCGGAGACAACAGGGAAGAAAGAAAGAAAACAAACAAAGGGGAAGGGGGATAAGCAAGGGAAGGGATCCGTGGAGAGAGAGACGGGGAGCTGCGGCGGGAGAAGGACTTGGCGCCGCCACTATTGCTGTGTTCCCCAACGGCGCTGCTGCAAACGAGCCGAAGAAACTCGTCCTTGCTGAGCCGCCGCCACCACCACAAGGGTTTTGTCGCCGCCACTTGTGCCACCACCGGCGAGCACGAAGAGAGAGAGAGAGAAGGAGATCGGGCAGGAACAGGGGAAGCCATTACCGCCTGTCACCGTCGCGTGCCTCTGCTGCGTCGCCACCGCATCGTCGCCGCGCCTGGTTGCTGCTGATGAAGCCACTCCCGCTACTGCTGCTACTAGGGCTGTCGTCGTCCTTACCAGCTTCCTAGAGAAAGTCACGATAACGCTCCGTTTCTGCTTCTCTTGTCCGCCGAGACAGGAGCTCATGGGTGGGGTAAAGGCCACTGTTGTGGAACGGACGTGCGAGAGGGAAGCAAGATGAATCCCCTCTGCTTCTGGTGCTCTGGTCCGCCGCCGAGTCTCTCACTGCTGTGTGTCGCCGTCCAAGGCAGAGGGAGAGTCACGATGGAGCTCTGCTTCTGTTTCTCCAGTCGCACAAGAGGGAGGCGCGCCGTGAGGGAGAGTGACGAATGGATTTTTGACGGTTTAGAATTTCACAAATAAGATCTCGTTGTAAAGTATAGTTTCTAAACCAAACAATAATCCTTTCATACAAAAATTTGTTTGTCACAAGTAACAAACCCCTAAAATTAATAACCGAAGTATTCAAACCTCGGGTCGTTCTCCCTAGGAATTACAATAAAGTGTCTTGTTATTGGTTGTGAGTTATTTTGGGGTTTTGATATGAAGCATGAAAGATAAATGGCAAGAAAAATAAACTAAGGCCTAAAAAGGTCTTGGCAAGGGTTGGTAGTCAAGGATCTCTATCCTAATCACTAACCACAATATGAGAATTGGCAAGGATTAATCCCATTAAATCATCCTCTAACTAGTAGTAAAGGAAAGTTAAATGAGCTATATCAATCCTAGTCCATAAGTCCTAACTCTCCACCAATTCAATTAGTGAGAACTAGAGTCAATGGCTCCCAATCATCAATCACTTGGACATTAGTAACTCAAGAGTTCCTAAGTTACCTTTCCAAGCCAAGAGTATAAAATTCTACTCTAAAATCCAACCAAGCATTTCATCAAACACTTGGAAGGCATAAAAGGAAAGCATAGTAAAATTGCAAGAAAAGTAAATCTACACTACTCAATTGCAAGGAATTAAACAACAACAAATCAAATGAACACAATTATTATGAATTACCTTGATTGAATTGAAAGAGATTAGAAGAAACAAAAGTAGATCTACAACAAAACACAAGAACAACATAAAAGGAAATTGCAACAAAAGAATGGAAGAAAGATGAATGTAACTACAAGGAATTGAGAGATAGATGTAGAAGAAAGCAAAGATTAAAACCTAGATCTAAGAACTAATCCTAATCCTAATCCTAATTCTAGAGAGAAGTGAGAGCTTCTCTCTCTAGAAACTAACTCTAACTACTAAAACTAAGCTAATGGTAACTAACTTGTAAAGTATGAAAAGTATGAAAGTATGTTGATTCCCCTTCAATCCTTGGCTTAAATAGCATCAGAAATGAGTTGGATTGGGCCCACAAGGCTTCTAAAATCGCTGGCCACATGTTGCTTTAAGTGAACTAGGTGGCAGCAACGGCGCGTGCGCGTACTTTGCGCGTGCGCGCCACCATACGTGTAGCAACTATGGCAAATCTTATATCGTTTCGAAACCCCAGATGTTAGCTTTCTAACCCAACTGGAACCGCATCATTTGGACCTCTGTAGCTCAAGTTATGGTCGTTTAAGTGCGAAGAGGTCGGCTTGACAGCTTTCCGGTTCTTTCATTTCTTCATGAGTTCTCCAACTTTTCATGCTTCTTTCTTCATTCCCTTGATCCAATCTTTGCCTTCTAAATCTGAAATCACTTAGCAAACATATCAAGGCATCTAATGGAATCAAGGTGAATTAAATTTATTCATTTTAAGACCTAAAAAGCATGTTTTCACTCTTAAGCACAATTAAAGGAGAAGTTATAAAACCATGCTATTTCATTGAATAAATGTGGGTAAAAGGTTATAAAATCCCCTAAAATCAATACAAGACAAACCGTCAAATTGGGGTTTGTCAGAGAGCCGTCACGTTTTTGCCGTCGCCGGTTCACACGACGCCGCTGTGCTCCTTGCCGCAGCGCCGCCACTGGAAGAGAAGGGGGCTCGCCAGTTCTGCCTCTCACTGTCACCTCCATCGGAACTGCCGCCATGGCCGCCGGAGCTCCGGGCTGAGTTTCTGCCACGAGACCCTGCTGCCGTCGCCGGAAAAGTATGCCGGTAAGGGTTTCAAACTTGGTCTTCGTTTCTTGTGGGATTATGGGAATCTTATTGTCACGACATGTTGGTTTCAGTCACCGTTGCCGGAGTCGGGTCGCCGCAGCCACTGGAGATGGCTGTTGGGACTACCGTTCAACCGGTTCAGAGGCCGTTGCTGTTTGGTTCAGCCGTTCTCTCTTAGTTTCAGTAAGTATTCATGTTTCGAGAGCTCTGCGTTAGTGTTCTGTTCCGTGTAATAAAGTAATTGTAAAATTGATGGTTTTAGGAGTAGAATATGAGTTTACTTGTGGCGTTGAGGTTGTTTCTACTATTGAAAACGACACGCAGAACCGGGATTTTGATTGTTGGTTTCGGGTCGAGGCGGAAAGGATTTTGTGATGCGTTTGGGCTATGGTTTGCGTTTTGAGGTAGGGGCGCTTTCCAAAAACTATGTTTTATGTATTGGAATTATTACATATGGATACTGATGTGAGATATTGTGTATTTAGTGATTGTATCTGCCTTATGTATTATTTGATTGACTCGAATGATTATGGATGTTGGTTTGGCTGAATTGTTGTGCGGCTTGTGAAATGTAATGTTTGAAGTTGATTCTTTAAAGATTTGAATCTGAGTTTAATCCGTTGAGAATTGATTTGATTTGAGTTAATTATTTTGATGATCTGAAAAGTCGAATGCACTTTTGAATTCAGCCTGGTTTACTTTAATTGACTTGGTTGGGACAAATGATTTATTACTGAGCTGTTTCTTTAAGGCTTTGGGAATGAGTTAAAACGGTTGATATTGAGTAGATTTTGAAATGATTTCCTTTTGATACGCCACTGAGGCGATTGTTGGATTTAGCTTGCTTTAAATTGATTTCTGGTTTTGAGCTGTTGAAAAGGAATGAGAAATGGTTTAGTTGGGACCCGAAC
Source organism: Arachis stenosperma (assembly GCF_014773155.1). Classification (NCBI taxonomy): domain Eukaryota; kingdom Viridiplantae; phylum Streptophyta; class Magnoliopsida; order Fabales; family Fabaceae; genus Arachis; species Arachis stenosperma. The sequence goes on from NC_080378.1 coordinate 16,473,167, forward strand.
CGGGTGGCAAAAGTCCAAGTTTTAGGGGAGGTTCTGCCGAAATTTCTGCAAAACCCTAGTCTTGTTTGAAAAGTTATTTAAAAAGGGTTAGATTTGAGAAATTGTATTATTTGATTTATTAAGAGGATATTTATGTTTTCAAGCTTAATTTATTTAATGAACCTTATACGTTGAGTTCGGCTTATTTAGAACTGAACTATTTTTACCGTTTGAATCACTGAAGGAAAGAATGATGCTCTAATATTGATTTTAATATAAAAAGGAGTTTTTAGTGATTTCAAAGGAATCTAGACTTTTGATTGATTAATCAAGTTTGAGGCATTTTGGAAGAGTTAGAAAAATGGGTTCTAAAAAGAAACCTGAAAGTGGTTTGATTCAAATGAACCGGTTCCGTTTCAAATGAGTTGATTTTTGGACCGGGTTGGAACTTGTGATTTTGTATGGCCGGTTTTATAGTAAATTCAGTTTTATTTACTTGAACCGAGAATCTATGATTTTAAGAGTTTCAATGAATTTTAAGGAATTGATATAGGTTGACCTTCCCTAAAGACTTGGGACTCTGCCGAGAAACTTTTGTTATAAAATCCCATTGTTGGATGGGTGATTTTGAATGCTTTGAAATAAATCCTTAACTTGCCATGGTTTGGAAGTTTGGAAAGAGAATGCCGAGAGTGGCTCTGTTTTAAAAAGGAAACTCACTTTGAGTAAATTTGGCTTATGAGCCTGAGATGATTTGAGAAATGAGATTTCTAAAAGCCAAGGCTAAAAAGAGTCGAAACTTGATTTCAAAGAAAAATGAATTGAGAAAATGATTTATGGCTTAAATGCCGATTTCATGAATTTGATGATTTTGAATGTGGAAGTGCTGTTTTGTTGAGAGCCGGATTGGCTGTGTATGTTTATACATATTGATTGGTTCTGGATTGAACCGTGAGCCGGAATGGCTGTGTATGATATGAATATTGGCTGGTTCTGGAATGAACCGTGAGCCGGATGGCTGAGATGGATGGTGATCCATGGATGAGATTGAATGCATGTTTATGCTGAATCATTGATAAATGTGAATGTTGCACTTCCACTATCTGAGATACGGGTTTTCCTGGGTAGTAGCAGTGGCTAGCCACCATGTGCTCCAGGTTGAGACTTGATACTCTGTTAACCCTATGTCGTAAGTATGGCCGGGCACTGTGAAAGTCCCGGATGAGCTCGCCCCCGAAATATTCACCAGTGAGGGTGATGGATATGGATCATGTTTATGATCAAGTTTATGATGAGTATAACTCGAGTTGGGGATGCGCGACAGAGGGACAGTCCAATGGTTAGCTACCAGGACTTGTCGGGTTGGTTCTATAACCGACAGATGATATCATCAGCCACTAGGGACAGGCATGCATCATATGCATCTATGTGACATTGTTTGGGTATGCGTATTGTACTTGGTTTGCCTATGTGATTAGCTGCTAATTGTTCTACTTGCAATAACTGTTTGTTTGTGTTTGCATCTTTTTACTTGTGTTTGTATCTAGGACTCTGTTGGATTGTGGTGGATTGGTTGTGGTTGGATTGTTTGGGCCTAGGGCCGTGGTTGAATGAGATGGACCGATGGTTGATTTCGGTTTTGTGGTTCTGGTTTGGAATAAGATATGAAAGGTTATTTTGGTTCACTATAGATAAATCTTTTTGAAATGCTTTGATGTTTTGAGCATTGAACGGTTCCTCTTTCAGAAAAGATTTCTGACTTTACTTTTATTGTAAACTGTTGTTTTTGAAAAGAGGCATAAGATGATTATTAATCACTGGTACGGTTTATCTTCATGTATCCTATTACAGTAATTCCCAAAAACCCTCTACTGAGAACCCTTTCGAGGATGATGTTCTCACCCCCTACATTTTTCCCCTTTCAGGATTTGGGCGCAGAAGTTATGAAGAGTTTAATTATTTGTTATTGAGATGCTCTGTATTGCTTTAGATTATTATTTTTGTACCCTCGCCCTTATCTTGATATATTCTGTGAGAGTGATAGGAATTGTACTGGATAATATTTGTAATATTATTTATATATATGTATGTATATATATATGGATGTACTCTTTATATTTTTCTGTGAGTTGTATGGTATGTATGGACGTACGTTGTATGGAGAAAGTATTTTTGGGAATGGTATTGCGGTTTAAAGTTTTTTTTAAACAGGCTCATATTTTAGTATTAAATAGTATAAGTGTCGTCGTAATGTCCGAGCTATCAGAGTCGCGCAGCCGGAAGCGTGAGCTTTGGTAGTTAGGGTGTTACATCAAATCACCAAGAGATTAGAGTTTGATTACTTATGATTTGCCAAGAGATCAATGAATGCATGATTAAAGAGATAAAATTTATTGATCCTGAGAATGCAATATCTCTTGATACCAATGTTCTTTTCATTCTTAATTCTAGTTATTTACTTTCTTGCACTTTATTTTCTTGCACTTTACTTTCCCATATTTTATATTTCTTGTAATTTAATTTCAGCACTTTACTCTCTTGTTCTTTACATTCATGTCATTTATTTTCTTGTCATTTTATTGCTTTCATTTACTTTTTTTAAGTCATCTACATTTCTTATTTGCTCATCACTTAATTTTGAACTGTCTAACTAGAATAATCAATTAGCTATTGCTTGCTTAATCCGTTAATCCTCATGGGATCGACCTCACTCACTGTGAATTTTATTACTTGATATAACCCAGTGCACTTGCCAGTAGTTCTACAGATATTAAGTTTATAATTTTCGTATCAATATTTATTGCCAACTAGTTTAATCATGCAAGATTTAATACTTCACAAATTGTGATTGACTAAACCTTATTTCCTTAGTGATTTAGTCTCCTCTAACCTAATCAACTGCCAATTCTTTAGTCACTTAATATAAATTAAAGAGTTAGGTTTAATTTTAGTTTATTAACCACAAAAACCCTAATTACCCAATATAAGAGGATTATATGTCACGTATCTCGGTAAGTCCAAATAATTAGTGGTTTAGGAAGAATTTACTTTAAAGCTAGTGTTCAAATGAGATAACTTTTTCAAGAATCAACAAGAATTCATGTAGAACAAGAGATATTTTCCAATACACTCAAATTCATAAGATGGCAATGGTATTAATCCATAGAATAAACAGAGCTCCTAACCTTAACCAAGGAGGTTTAGTTGCTCATGATTCTGAGAAAAAACTAGGGTTCAAAGGTGTACAAAAACTAGAATGAGGTTGAAGAGGAGAGAGATCCCCCGAAGGTGAAATCTTTTTCTTTTTATATCTAACCTAATTTATATTTGAAAATAAAATAAATTAATAATTACTAAAACCCAAAAGATTGTGTTTGCGACTAGAAATACTTAAAACAAAATAAAATATAATAATTAAAAGCCAGATTCGGCGTTTAACGCCCCCAAGTGGCAAAAACTCCAATTTCAATTCTGTCTTTCTGGCAATAAACACCAGGTTTTGACGTTTAGCACCCCTGATGGCAGTGGCTTCTCCTTTGTTTCTGGCTTATTGGCGCTAAACGCTAATATGGAGTTTAGCGCCCCTGGTGGCAGAGGCTTAGCGCACATCACAAGGCATAGCACACATCCCTGAAGTAAGAAAAAGCAGTAAAAAAAGAAAAAGAAAAAGCATGTTGTAAAAGAAAAAAATATATATGCATGCAAGTAAAAAAAATAATAAATAAAAAGCAGAAAAATCCATTACTGCCCAAAAATAAAGGAAAATGAGGGCAGATTGAAAAAGTCAATAACCATTTAAACCAAAAGTAAGGGTGAAAGGATCCAAGGCTTTGAGTATCAGTGGTTAGGAGGGCCCAAAGAAATAAAATCCTAGCCTAATTGGCTAAACCAAGCTGTCCCTAACCATGTGCTTATGGCGTGAAGGTGTCAAGTGAAAAGCTTGAGACTGAACAGTTAAAGTCGTGGTCCAAAACAAAAAGAGTGTGCTTAAGAACTCTGGACACTTTTATCTGGGGACTCTAGCAAAGCTGAGTCACAATCTGAAAAGGTTCACACAGTTAAAGTGTCTGTGGCATGAATGTATCCAGTGGTAATACTGGAAAACAGAGTGCTTAAGGTCGCGGCCAAGACTCTAAAAGTTGTGTTCAAGAATCAAAATAATCTTAACTAGGAGAGTCAACGATATTATCTAGATTCTAAATTTCTAAGGATGCCAACATCTCTGAGTTTCAATGGATAGTGAGATGCCAAAACTATTCAGAAGCAAAAAGCTACTAAGTCTCGCTCATCTGATTTTAACTAAGCATTATTTGAAACTTAGAAATTTATTGTATCTTAATTTCCTTTTATCCTACTGTATTTTTAGTTGCTTGGGGACAAGTAACAGTTTAATTTTGGTGTTGTGATGAGCAGATATTTTATAAGTTTTTTTGGCATCATTTTCATATAGTTTTTAGCAGTTTTTGTTTAGTTTTTATTGGTTTTAGTGTTAAATTCACATTTTTTGATTCTACTATGAGTTTTTGTATTTTTGGACAATTTCAGATAATTTCTAGCTGAAATTGAAGAGTTGGAGCAGAAGTCTGATTCAGAGACAGAGAAAGCATTGCAGATGCTGTCCGGATCTGACCTGATTGCATTCGGAAGGAATTTTCTGGAGTTATAGAAGTTCAAATGGAGCGTTCTCAACAGCTATGAAAAGATGACTTCCAGAACTTTCCAGCAATATATAATGATCCATATTTTGCCTCGGATTAGAAGGCCTAAAACTGGCATTCAATGCCAGCTACCTGCCCCATTCTAGGCGTCCAACGCCCAAAGAGCAGATACCAATGTCCAAATGCCCAGAGAGGACCCCCTAGCTGGCATTCCACGCCCAAGGAGTCTCATAGCACGTGGATCTCATCAAAGCTTAGCCCAAACACTCACCAAGTGGGCTCTAGAAGTGGATTTTAGCACTAAATAGATTGTTTTACCCTTACTAGTCATTGTTTAGTATTTAAGGGATTTTATTCATGTTATTCGAACACTTTGACATCCCTTTTACCATCATACATGTTTTACATTGTGTTTTACCTCAGTATGAGTTTCTAAACCTCCTAGGTTGAGGGGAGGAGCCCTGCTGAGTCCCATGAATTAATACAAGTATTACTGTTTCTTTTCCGATTTGTGTTTGATCTGTTTCTAAGATGTATATCCGATCTTCATCGTGGTGAATAGGATGATATGAAAAATTAGCTCTGTTCATCACACTAAGACGAACGTGCCTGACAAACACCCGCATCTACTTGGGTTCATGTGAATACGTGACTGGAAAGCACGAGCCAACAGCTATGTTTATACATCTCTCAGACGGTTAATCCACGACTTCATTCGAGACACCAGTTCAGCCGATTTCCAGGGAGATTAGGGTCTCCATGGTATAGACTAGAATCCAAAGAAGTAGCGTTCTCTGATCCAGAAGATTCGACCTTGTCTATGACGCTTTGAGTAGGATCACTAGGAGAATGACTTGCTAGCGCTTCACCCCTCGTCAGATTGGATGACCACGGTCAATGGCGTTCAATATGTAGCAGAGGAGATCAATGACCACGTCCCATGGCATTGATCACATACAACCTACCATAGAAGAGATCACTCACAAGCAGAGAAGATAGTACTACCAGCATTAATTCAAAAAGACTAAGTAACTCTAACCCTTAACTGTTCTCTTTTCATAGTTTACATGACTTCTGAGTTCTAATTACTCTTTTTCTCTTTTTGATATAAAAAGTAATTTATACAATATTAAAACACGTTAAATTTGACTCCTTCTAATCTGCCTGACTAAGACCTGCAGGATAACCATAGCTTACTTCAAACCACAATCCTCGTGTGATCGACCCTGACTCGCTCAGGTATTACTTGGACGACCCAGTGCACTTGCTTGTACAACAGTACGAAGGTGTGGAGATTCGTGCTATCACACTTATTATAATAATAAAACTCTTAAGTATTCTTGAGGACTAAATGCAGCTATTTTAGCCAAACTGGTATATATCAATGTTTACGTCTTCTAAACTTTCAACTCTTCATATTTCATGCTTATTATTTACTTTAGTTGAGAAGTTGATTCTTGTGCCATCTCAATATATGTAGACACCTAAGATACGTGTATAACTTAGTCTGGTTTATTTCTTCGAACACTTCAAAAACTACATTAGTAATATGAAGTATCTCAGAAAAAGTTTAAAACACCTCTAGGTTGTTAAAATATTTCACTTTTACCTAACGTTGTTAAAATAATATGTAAAATGATATCTTGAGTTGTATGATAATATTATCCACTGTATATAAGTCTAGAGGTTTGCTAACATTCTCAATTCACTTGTTTAAGGAAAAATTGGCCTTGCATGATTTCAAACTTCCCCTACTTTTCATGCTTAGTCTTTGTCACCTTTACATTCAAAATCAATTCCTACTCCGATAAAAAAAAAGTTTAAGTTGCTGAGAGAAGATAAGGGAAGAGATATATATCTAATTGAAAGTTTGAGATACTTTATTGCAATTAGATCAAATATTGCGTTTGGAGTTAGATTGTTAAGCAGATTTATAGAGACTCATTGTTTTAACTGTAACACCCTACCACACTGAGCTTTACGCTTAAGTCGTAAAACAGAGGTGGTGTGGTATTACGACCTCTAAATTAAAATGTGTACATATAATAGCAGAAGAATTATGATATACTAGGAGCCTTGAAGAATGGGAGAAATAAAATTCGCGAAATAAAAGCGCATCGCTCAATAAACGATTTAACTTGCGTGCTAAGAAAGCTATAACCATCAAACATAAGAGTATAAAAGTAGGAATAGAGTGCCAAAGATACAAAATAACAAGCTCCTAACTCAACCTGCGAAGTCAAGACTGGCGGAGAATATTTACACATATATACATCCAAATATACATAAACAAAATTTTGCCTCTCCATAAACCTCTAAGAGGACCAAAAAGAATAAGTTATGTGGAGAGAAAGAGCTAAGTACATATATATACATCACTGTACAACAAAATAACCCAGTAACCACTTCGCCTCAAGGGTCCAGAAGCCTAACGAGATGCCTCTCAACCTGCATCTGAAAAACAACAACATAGTATGGAATGAGAACCGGAGGTTCTCAGTATGGTAAAGGTGCCACACACATAATATATAAGGTCCTGAGAATGCCAGAGACAATCCTAGAACGCTGACACTCAGATTATAGAGCTTAAAGTATTAAACAGAAGCCATAAAAGGTGGTTTTCTAAGAGTATTTAAACCTCGCTTAACTTAACCTCAAATCTATGTCCCATACTGCCATTCCTCCATGCCTCCAACTCCATCATGCATTTCACAGACAAATAAATAGATAAAGGCAAGCACAAGAAGGTTACAAATACTGCAGGTGACAAATATATATTTAACATGGCAAGTACATTTAGGCACACCCAGTTAAAGCACAAACAAGTAATTCAAGTAATATGCATATGATGCATATCTATCCTATGGCTGATGAGGCTCATTTGTCGGTTATCCAGCCAACCCGACAAGTCCGAAAACCTTAGACTGTCCCTCGACGTGTATCCCCAAGAGTATATGCATAGCTTTTTCTCAAATAATCAATATTGCTCAATGCGGGTAACATTCCCGGAAGTTTATAGTGCCTGGTCTCCCTTACGTCGTAGGGTCAACAGAGTATCGAGTTTTCAACCAGGTACACGTGGTGGCAAGCCACGGCACTTAATCCAAGGAATTTCGTATCTCAAATCATTAAATCATTCAAGCCAAATTTCATACATAATCATCCATTTGATTATCCAGCCAAGTATCATATATGATTATTCATAACATTTCATAACCAATTCATCACTTTTCAACTTTACTTCACCTTCAAGTTATCTTCATTTCCTAACTTCATCTGATTATCAGGCTTAACACTATTATTTATGACCAAAGGAATGAAAATAGAGGTTTAGAAGTTTGAAATAGGTTTTAAAAGCCCAAAAAATATTGGTTGCTGGAACAGGTGCCATGCGTACGCGTGGCTTACGTGTACACGTGGGAGTGTGAAAGTGTAGCTCGCGCTCGCGTCCCTTGTCATGCGTGCGCGTGGGTGAAAACTTTATGTCATGCGTGCGCGTGGGTCACGCGTACGCGTGGACATGCTTGTTTGCCTTTCACGTGGGCATGGGACTAGTCGCGTACGCATCGCCAAAATTTCATGCCACGCGTATGCGTGGGCATGCGTTCAAAAAAAGAAATTTAACAGAGAGTTGCACAATCAGGGAACCACCTGCATATCCACATATTCTTTACCAAATTTTCCAACGACCATAACTCAATCGTTTTAAATCGTTTTTCTTCCGTTCTTCGAACGGCATAAACTTTACGAACCCAATTTTCATTTAAAACCACTCAATCTTCATTTAAAACCAGTTATAATCAATTTGGGATTCCAGAAGCCAATTATAGTCCACCGAAGTTCAACCCAAAAACCAATTTTTTCAAACTTTTAAAACCTCATACTTATTCAAATTTTCCATTCCTTCCAATATCAAACTTGCAAATATCAATACAATTACCAGCAACAATTCTTAACAAAACTCTACACCATTCTACTAACCACCAATCAATAGCACCAAACAATTTCATTTCTCAACAATATCTTCATACTTTCATTCAATATTCTTGTAAACACACAATCAACAACTCACCCATATTCTTTTCCAACATCAATATAAATAACAAACTTCATTAACAAGCACCCACCAAGCATGTTCATCAACAATTTTACTAAACGTTCAATATACACCTGCATTCTAACTTATCCTATGGTCATCTAGCCTAAGTTTTCACATAACATTATATATTAAATGAAAGAAACCTAAACCATATCTTGGCCGATTTCCAAGTATTATCCAAGACAATTTTCCTAAAAAGAATACAGCCGTCAAAACCTCAACTAATCAACTTCCTCCAAGTTCCAGTATATATTCACAATTTCAAGCTCCAATTATTTATTCACAACCTAATACACATTTATAACACATATATACCCAATTTAATACTCAAAGCTCAAATTCAATGAAATTAAAATAGAATTATCCTATCCTCACCTTACTCAAGCTTCAATAAGCAAGAGTGAACGTTTTCCTCAAGCTAATTGGATCCTAAAACATCAAAAAGCAAGAAAATTCAATACCCGTACCATACTTTCAAGAACTGGGAGAAAGGAATGGCTGGGAATATTTAATGACTTACCTATGAAATTTTTCTGATAAAAACGTTGAGCTCAACGCAGTGAATGTGTGACTGCAAACGGTGCGGCGATCGAAACTCGGACGGAGGAGTTACGGGATTCGGAGTTCACCGTAAGGGTTTTCGATGAAGTTTCGTTCTCTTCTCCATGTGAATGCTTCAGCTTCATTTTCTGCTGAAATAAGGGAGAAGAAAGGCCTGAGTTCATTTAATAGGTCGGTCCGGTTGGATTGATGGTTTGGTTTGAACCCAATTCAATCGGTTTGACCCGTTCGATCCAGTCTTGGACCGTTTCTTTTAAAATTAGTGTCAAAATTCTCGTTTCGATGAGCTCTATTCTAATTTGATATAATATTTACATTTCTAATTTTCTCTATTAAAAACTAATTTATTGACTAATTATTTACTAATTTAACGGGGTTTACATTAACTATTTGCAAGTAAGAAAAAGAATTCTTTGTTACATCAAACATACTTTAAATGATAGAATTTATTATGAAAATACATTTGAAGTAAATTGTGTTGGTTACACTGATAATAACTAGCCGGAGATACAGAAACATGAAGTACTTCAAAATTTGTATTTTAACGAGAAAGGGCACTATTGTTTGCTAACGTTTTACTTCAGCGACAACTCTAATACATTCTAACAGTGATGATAAACAGGGCTGAGATAGAGCACGGCGATAACCTTCAACAGCAGCAATAGCGGCAACTCTATGTGTGTGTGTGTGTTTTTTCTTCTTATTGTTACATTTTCTTTTTATTGTTTCTTTCTTCCCTTTTTTATCAAAAATATATATATATGTGTGTGTAGTGAGCAACACAACAAAAAAGGTGAGGAGAAGAAATGATAATAAAGGGTATTTTTAGTCTAAAAATAAAGAATAATAATTTTATAATATTTTATAAAATTAAAGATAATATAAATAAAAAAATTTGAAAATAATTTTAATTTGACCTAAAAGATTAAGAAAAAAAAATCTTAAACCTTGTATAACCCATACTTGAATTTTGTCATCACCGCCAATACATAATACAAGCCGTTAAATATTAAAAATTGACAACTCATAAGAAGTTGCAGACAAAGATATTTCTACGAGCTTCATCAGATGCACCGCCAATCCATGTCTTGGTCATTAAGGATATAATTGTGTATTAGTATTACCATTTTTAGTTATTAAGATATCTAGGAAAAGTTTCGCCTATAAAAAGGAATGAAATAATGTAATTAAGTTTGATACGTATGTTCCATGAAATAAAAATGTGTTATATGTATTTGAGAAATGTTCTTTTGGTTTTTTCTGTTTTTCTTACGAGTGTTGGTAAATTTGAAAAAAAATATAATAAAAATATTATATATATATTAAAAATTAATTACTATATATTTATATATAAATATATATTATATTATTTTAATTTATTTTTAATATATATTTTATATTTTAAAAGATTATTATGTGTTTATAATACGCAACAAAATTAATAAAATAATTTTTATTAATTTATTTTGTGTTTAAAATAATATTAAAATAAGATAAATTAAATGTTAATACCTCAGTACTAATACTTAGGACCATTTTTAATAGGGAATTCATTTTAATTTTTATTTATGGCCCACCTGTCATAAAAAGTAACTCTACCTGAGTTTTTGCGTCATAAGCAATAGATAGGAACCGAAAGCATCTCTCTCTTCTCCATTAGAAAGAACTAACTTTAGTCTCTACTGTGGTCCCACTTAATTAATTAATTAAAATAATTAAAATTAATGTAATTAATTTTTTTCAATAATATAATTTAAATTTATAAATTTTAAAATAACTTACTATTAAAAGATATTAATATTAAATAAATTCATATGTAACAATAATACACAATATATAATTCGGGATTACACTAATTTGTAAAATTACTTAATAAAAAAAACATAATTAAAATCTATAGTTGACGACGAACATTGTGAAATTGCCATATATAAAATTTCAACGGCTAGTTTTACAACGGCCAATTTAATATAATAATATAAATAATATTCAATATTAACTGCGACATAAATAATTAATATAAATTATTAATTAAATAAAAAATAATTATTTAATATAATTAATTATTATAATTATTACTAAATTAATTATTATTTAATTATTTAATATAATTATTTAATATAATTAATTAAAATTTTATATAATTATTTATTTAAATAATAACTTGTCATTTGACAAGTTATTATTGGCTATCTCAAAGTCCCCATTCAGAGGGCTTAGTTCCTCTTGAAAATCGTGTGGGACCTTCTCTTCTTTTCCTCTAACGATTACAATCTTTTTCTGTCAGAAAAAGTGGAATTAGGACTCATGCATTGGAGTTGCTCTACTCTAAGTAGTCTAGTGAAAAAGATTTTTTTTCTTTAATAATACGAAGGTATTATGTGTATCTACACCAAGACTAATCCTTATTATCAACTTCTTAATCAATAGACATTGAGAAGCCTTTTGTAATTCCTTACACTAGAAATTTTCTTTAAGAATTAGATTTTTTTATGTGGAGGCCGATAAAGAAAATATTGTTATATTTTCTTTACCATTGACATACATATATATATTATATAGTATAAAATTGGTAACTGCTTTTAGATTTGAATCTCAATTCAAATTTTATTTTATTTCAAATTGAAATTTTATAAATCAAATTATAATTTAATTTAAAATAGAACCAGTTAGAATCTTGTTCATATTTAAAACTCATCATAGAATAAATAATTTAATTACTTAATATTCTCAATTATTATATTCATGGTGCTAGTACGGAATATTATAATATTTCATTTGAATAAACAAAATTATTTATTTTGACCAAATCAAAATAATAATTAAATAATTTTCTACCAAGGACCAGAATACTTGTTAGCGTATGACCTCATAGGTTCAATACTAAATGGATAGTAAATTAGTCATACTAATAAATTTACTAATAATTAAGGTTGGCGTCTAACAACACTCCTTGACGATCCGATAGTATGAAATAATAATATTTTTACTAAAACCCAAGAATAAAAATATAATTCCTTCTATCTTTTCAGTTTTTGGCTAACTCTTAAAGTACAATTTGATTGTCAAACTCTATCTTGTTACATTATTATAATGAATTATAAACAACCTAAGAAACTCATATTTTATTCATTCAAACCCATTGACCAAGATTTTATTTAATTCATTCATTATAATCGTAGAGCTCGAACACATTACTATAATTGATGGATTTCATATTGACTAATCATTAATTTTATAAGTATTTAAATCATATACAATATCTATTTGTTAATTACTATGATAGTTGTAGCTCAAAGAAAAATTTTAATATTATATTCATCGAGAGAATATCCTATTAACAAATATACGATAAGTATAATCATTAGGAATTCTTAGAGTGAATCAATTCAATGATTTTATATATATTCGAATCATTAATGTTCTAATTTTAGTGATTTTATGATTAAAAACAATGTAAATTTAAAATATTAAAAAACATATATCTCATTATTACGATTGTTATTCATTTCTAATTTTAATTAAAAATGCTATCATAAATTATAAAAATTTATTCTTGTAAAAAATTAAAAAAAGACAAATAAATCTTTTGTTCTTTTTTTTGTAAAAATTTCTGTTTTTAATTATTTAAAAATATTTTAAAATTTTTTTACCTCTTTAAAAATTAGACATATAAACTCTTTATTCATATGAGTCCATTAGATACAACAGAAAAATTTGACATAGCTCCCGTTGTGCGTTACAAATACACGCATTGTGAGAGAGTTTTTGAAACGGGACAGATAAGTCCTCACTATCCCCTCTTTAATGCTTCACAACGATGCCTTTTGAAGAAGAACTAAGTTCAAACGCTTTAACCCTCTAGAACCTTCTCTTGGCATTGGTAACTTCTTCTTGCTCACCTTCCTCATCTTCCTCGTCGCTTCTTCTACCTCGAATACAGAAGCTTATGCTCTTCAGGAACCATCCTTCTCAGTTAGCTCCTCCTCTCGTGGTTCAGTTTCTCTCTAAAGAGAGTGATCAATGTAACGTTTATGATGGTAACTAGGTTTGAGATGAGTGCTACCTTCTTTACCACTCTACCAATCACTCCTTCCTTGATCAAGGTTTTTTAATTTTGATTAGATGAATAGCAAAATAAGTTAATCCATACTAGGAATGAAGTAAGCTTTTGATTTGTCAAACTTATAGCATAAATTAGTAATATGTAAGAATTGGAATTCTGCTATGATTAGAAACTACTGTAACTTATTGTATTAAACTATTCTTCCACTTTAGCCTATGACAATAACGAAGAAGTCTCACGATCCACAAATTCAGCCGAACAGAATACATAAATTCAGTTACAATTTTATCCTTTATCATCTTATCTTATCTTTATGTTACCTTCTTATCTTATCTTTATTTTTATCTTTCATAGGCAACGCTCTATATATATTTAGTTTTACCTTCATGATTCAATCAATTAACATACAATAAATTCTTCATCTTTTCTTTTCTTATTCTTTCATAATTTTATCATAGTATCAGAGCTCATCTTCAGCTCTGCACCACCATGGATAAACTAACTAATTCAGATCTTAAAACCGCTTCAACCTTCCCTCCCACTATGAATAATCAACTTTCCAATTTAGCTCAAATCGATCTTCTTCGAATTGTCGAGCTGCCTCCCTACTCTATCCTAGCTCAAGGAAAAAAAGGGCACACCAGCAACTTCGTCAGGAGCCTTTTTTGGACCTCTCGTCAGTCCAACACTTTCCTTTCGTTACACTTTCTTCCATTAAAGAAACTCATCCTTCAAACCAAATTGGGCTTTTGTCAAGTCCAACTACTCATTATCTTTATTCTTTCAGTACTTTTTCTATTATTAACAATTTTTTAAGTCAAGATTCATTCTTGAACACTTAGATCATTGATTCTAGTGTCATAGATCACATTGTATCAAATTTTTCTTGTTTCATTTCTTACACACAAATTTTTTCTATATTATTCATTTACCAAATGGTTCTCAAATTACTGTTTTTTACAAAAGGCATTGTTCAATTTTTACTATTTTTAGTTCTGTATGATGTTCTTTATTTATCTCATTTTAACTTTAATATCTCCATCTCAAAAATTACTTCAACACTCAAATGTACTCACTTTTTCATCTTCTTCTTGCACTCTACAGAGCAACAATTTGGAGATGATTGATTTGGATAGAATGAGAGAGGGATTATATGTTCTTGAATCTAATTTCGGTAAAATTATCCACTACACATTCTATAAATTTCATCCAATCATCACCCATTACACCTTCAAATATATGGCATTTTCATTTAAGACACCTCTCTGGATAAAGACTTAATCAATTACATAAATATTTTTCTTTTATTTCTATGCATCATGATAAGGCTTGTGACATTTGTCATCTTTCTAAGGCAAAATAAACTTTTATTTTCTCAAAGTTTTAACAAAACCAATGCAAGTTTTGATTTATTATATTTTGATATTTGAGTTTTGACAAAATTCTATTCATAATCATAAATATTTTTTTACTATTGTTGATGATTTTTGTCGCTTTACATAGGTCATTTTATTAAAATCAAAAGGAGAAGTGCAAAATCATATAAAAAGTTTTATTACTTTAATTGAAACACAATTCAACTCTAAAGTCAAAGATATTCATTCCGATAATGGACCAGAATTCATTTTATATGATTTTTATGCTTCAAATGGCATTATTCATCAACGTAGTTGTGTTGAAACTCCTCAACAAAATGGAAGGGTAGAACGCAAGTATCAACATATTTTGAATATAGCTCATGCTCTTATGTTTCAATCTAATTTACCATCATCTTTTTGGTCTTATGCTGTCAAACATGCTGTTTATTTACTTAACAGAATTCCATCATCTGCAATTAATTTTAAAACACTATTTGAGATTTTATTTAATCATCCACCAAATTATCATGACCTTAAAGCTTTTGGATGCTTATATTTTGTTTCTACTCTAATGAAAAATAGATCAAAATTTGATCCAAGAGACAAAAAGCTTGTGTTTATTAGTTTTCAACATGATTTTAAAGGATATATTGTTTATGTTTTAAAAGATAAAAGAATTGAGATTTTTAGAAATGTTATTTTTTATGAAATGATCTTACCCTTAGCCACAAAAAATGTTCAATTCCATACACTCAGCCCAACATTGTCAAACACGCATTCTCAAAAACAAAATTCAGTTAGTCTTCCAGTTGGACCCTCACCCATATCCATTGACCCACTTCCATCCAATTCTTTATTTTCTCCAACAACCCCTCTTTCTTCCACACTGTCGTGTCCTAACCAACTTGAAACCATGATCCCTGAATCTATTTCAAGTCGTACAACCTCCCCTTTTTTTACAATAGACACTAACCCACCATCACCTCTTCATCCCATGTCACCTTTCTTGCCACCTGAGCAACCCCATCCTCGTCATTCCGACTGACCTCACCGACCTCCAGCATATCTCTCAGATTACTTATATAATTCCTCTCTCACCTCCACAAATCTCTCTCCTTCAAAATGTCGTTATCCTATCTTCAGTTATGTCTTTTTCTTCTCTTTCATCTTCTCATCATAAGTTTCCTTTATCTCTACATTCTAATATTGAGTCAAAGTCTTTTAAGGACGCCAATCAACACTATAATTGGCGTAGTGCTATGAAAGATGAGCTAGATGCTCTTGAGTTGAACAACACTTGGTGTCTTGTTAATTGGCCTGTAGGCGTTAAGCCGGTTGGATGTAAATGGGTCTATCACATCAAATGCAAGTCTAATGGTTCAGTTGATCGATATAAAACACGCCTTGTGGCTAAATGGTTCACTCAGACTGAAGGTGTTGATTTCTTGAAAACCTTCTCCCCTGTTGTCAAACTTGCCACCATCAAATTAGTTTTGACATTGGCTTCTATGAAACATTGGCTCATCAGTTGGATGTCAATAATACTTTCTTATATGGGAATTTTTTTGAGGATGTTTATATGACTCTGCCACCCGGGTTTACATCTCGTCGACGGAATCAATGCTGCAAGCTACTGAAGTCACTGTATGGTTTACGACAATCTAGTCGTATGTGGTATGACAAACTTTCTTATCTTTTGTTATCTCATGGATATCAACAGAGATTTTCTAATTATAGTTTATTTGTTAAATTCACTGCTACTCAAATTTCTATCCTTCTAGTTTATGTCCAACTTTTAAAGAGGTTAGAGACTTAAAAATATTTTTAAATGATTCAAAAATATCTACAAAATAAAAAGTCAGGAACTTAAAAATATTTTCAAATGGTCAAGAACAAGAATATTTGCGAAATAAAAAATTAAGAATATATTAATCCTTTGTTAAAATAAATAATAATTCATAATAGTATTTTATTAAACATACACATTTAATTACTATATATTTTTAATACATATTTTGTATTTAACATGTATTTTATAATTTCACCACTAATTTTTTATACACAGCCAACATGGTATGTATAAGTAAGTCATCTTAGGTGAATTAAGTGATCTTTGGTGAATTAACCGAGTTTAAACTTACAATTTTACAAATTTGCTAAAAGCTCGAGTTATTCCAAGTCTAACCGTTCAGTAAATTTGGAGAGGCACGACTCAGCTACTTCACCATCTTTGGAGAGGCACGTTGGTGTAACATGAGGTTAACCCAAGATGACTTCACCCCATATTCGTTCACCATCCATTATCTCCACTTTGTTGTCATAGGGCCACTACAAGAACTACCAAATTCACTAAATTGAAATTTATGATAATCATCGCGTACTGGCACTTCTTGCAACCTCTTTTCCGTCAAGTCAAATTCTACTATTACTCCTCTATTTCATTAGACCAAAACAACCATTTAAAACATGACCCGAATTCTTTGGTGTCGTTATGCAGTAAGGGAGGGAACACAACAATATCAACATTCAGTTTTCTTGAGGAGGAACGTCCTTCCTATTTCCCTCTGCTTTTGGTGGTTCAAGCATTCAAACAAACAAGTAGCTTTCTCTGGTTAATATTATATAAGAAATTTAGGGAGACAATCATGACAATGTATTATATTCGTTTGATAGGACCATTAATGGTGAATCCCCTAAAAAGAAATTGAACTCAGACAATAGCCAAATAATAATATATACCAGTGTATTATATGGATACGGGAAATGTGTTTCTCCATCTAAACAATGTTGCTTGACTAATCTACAATTAATATAGTCCTCAAATGAATTCAGAGAGAAAAAAAATGTTACCTTAGGAGCAGTAGCTGTGTCTCTCCACTCTCCAATCGCAAACTATCGTGATTGAAATTTGGAATTTGGATGAATTGGTAGTGTGAAAGACTTGGGGAGCATGGTTGGAAAAAAGTATCTCTTTTCTAAAATAAAAAAGAATAAAAGAAAGCATGTTTTTCTTAAAATTAGGGTTCTCGTACACTCGTTGAAAATTATATATATAGACTTACATAATAAGTTCAACTACAGAACAAAACGTACAAAGTACTCAGTTTATGCCTCACACTTCCACACCAATGTTCGAGTTATGAAACAGTACTTTAAATAGACAATACACACAAGACTAATCAAATCACATTAAAATCGATTTTTGTCCTCATGAAGAACTACGTTGCTCTTTCATCCTTTTTTTTATCTTTAACATTAACCTCATAAGCCAGTAATAATAAAGGCAATACTGGAACATATCATGCAGCAGTGATCAAAAGAATTCAGAACAGCCAGTGATAGATGCAACTTGCTAATTTCATTCAACGTATGCAGCTTGATAGCTGGCTCATTCTTAGGGCCTCAAGGTTAGCTTCTGGAGAGCAGTATTAATTCTATCTTCCGTGAACATCCTGTTGCTTTCATAAAAATCAAGTATCTCCATCGATATATTTTTTACCTGTCAAAACAACCACGACCCAAGATCAAAATTTTCTTTATTGCTCGAATAAGTGGAAGCCTAGCCGATTCATCATATTCGTAACATTTTCAATTTAAGTGATTATAACCTGATGCAACAGCATAAACCCACTCCACAATAAATATATCCAAAACTAACACCCAACCCTTCCCACCTAACCTACATAGATTAATCATTAACAATAAACATTCAAGATATATTGTTTTGGTCTGTAAGATATTATGAAAATCTAGTTTCAGGATGCAAACTACTATTTTGAAGAATTTGAACAAAATTATCATAATTTTTAACGGACTTAAAACCTATTAATTTTATATAGTGATCAAAACCGTAACAAAATAATAACTTAAGCGTAATCATTTTGTAGATATTTCGACCTAGACAAAATAGAAAAAAACTATAAAGACTAACACCTAAAATTGATAAACCTTTTTCAGCACCAAAACTAATATAATTTCAAAATACTATACACTATACAACATTTAAGTAAAGATACAAATTCTTAAAATAAAGCAAAACACTAACCACATTCATGTCAACACGTAGTTCTTCAAACCAAGCAGTCGTGTCTTTCTCCCGGAATACGCTAGCAATGTAGATGCAAGCTAAAGCAATAAGATGCGGAGGATGAACAAGAATTAGATCCATCTTGTATGTGTCATTTATGACGCCCCTGTGATTATCAAAATTCATGTTCAAGTTTCCACAAATTTAAAATCACATTCAATGTGCTAATATTTAAGGGCCTAATTTGTAAACATGACAATAATTGTGGTATCTCGAGAACATAAATTATATAAAATCTTTTGGGACTAAGTCATCAGCATTTTGACCTTTTTGAAGACCAAATTGGTGACACTCTTGTTGCCAAAATTTTTACATGAAGCACGTTGGGGAAGCCTCTTTTTATCTAGCGACTTAGATATGTTGAGAGGTTCCACAAACTTCCGTGTCTACCTTATCATGATTAAGTTCCAAACAAATTTGGTATGGATGACATCAGTAAACCTCTTGATACCCATATTTTGCCAATTTGAGCAAAGATCGATTCATTGATATACCAAGAATGATCTTTAAGATAATCCTAAGAAGAAATATCCTTATGCATGTCATGGGTAGGCAGGCTGATAGTCTATTGTATGATTAGTCATACAATAAACTTAATTTGTCTTTTGTTTGTATACTAGATAGATTTCTGTTTAACCAAAGACATGTTCATAAGCTTGATAATGACTTATTTAATTATCTTGTATACAAAAGAATAGAGGACTTGGATACATTTTCATGCTAGCTAGAAATGTTGTCTCTTAAAAGACTGTTTGAGCGAGTACTTTGTCAACACTACAAATGACAGATCGTGACCTAACATCATAACTTGACGCAGTCCATGATATAACAAACCAAAATGGCCTTGGTTGGTGACTTTAGTTGACAACATGCACATGGTCCTCTCCGCAATCTTCATAAGGATTTGGAGGTTTAGAATTAAGTCTTGATAACCCAAGTATCCATTTTACATGCAAGCAAAAAAACCTTTTATATACAAGTGTCACCTAGGCCCTAGTAGCTTCCTATTTTATAAAATCCAAATGGACAATGACAGTCCATTTTCCCCCTTTCTTTCTTTTCTTTTATAGAGAGTAGTCCATTAAGGATAAAAACGGTAGAAGAATGCTGTTAGGGAGAAAGCTCCTAATGGAATTAAAGTTTACAAAAGAGGTTCAAGGGTATTTCGGGTAGAGTTGGGAACATGACTAAAGCAGTGTTGGCTAAGGGGACTCTAACTGATTGCTGAGCTTGCCAATAGGGGTGTGAGGAATGTGATGATTGCATGTGAGAGCATAAAACGTTAGAGGAGAAAGGGGATATTTGTAGGGATGTGAGAGAGTAGAGGGGTAAGCTGAATATTGGCTGGGAATTGAAAGAGTAGAGCTGCTCTATAGTGCTCTGTATTTTCCTTTCTTTGTTGCCTTTCATAAATCTTCTTCTAAGTTCCTCTTCACTTGTTCTTTTAACATCAGTGTAAGAGGTCGTGATAAATACAAATATCATTTCCTTCTATTTGTTCAGTGTGGTTCCTATCAGACACCAGTGATAACTTCTGACCTTTCGACTAAAAGCTAATTGTATCTTTAGGACAAGCAGCATAAGTATAGCATGAGAGCAATGACTTCACATAATAAAGGGAAGAGGAATTATAGAATGTGAACGAAACTAAGCTATTCAGCACAAAGGACTCTTACCAAGTTAGCTGAGTCATGCTTAGGTCATTCAAACTTGCATCTTGAAGAAACCTAGAGAATTAGCATTACAATATCAGTGAGAAACTATTAATGAAAATAATATTCTACAAAGATAGAATATCTAGTCAAAATGCTAAGGCAAGCTTGCAATTGATATCAGAGTATGGATTCACATTAGAAGTCACATATATTTATTTAGATACATAAATGGTGTGACAAAATAGTTGTTGCTTTAATCCTTAACAGTGATAAGATAACAGAGGAACTAAATCACTTAATGGCAATGGCAACTACAAAAGATGAAGGATTGGTTGACATAGAAAAGAATTCTGAAACTCAACATGTTGTCAAAGTCTAAACCATCAGAGATGGCAACCTAGACCAGTTATTTGGAGTACATTTTTCGCACATAGGTTATTACAAGTTGAATATGTTTAGTATTGTTAAGAAAGACGTGGTTTTTCATTTTACTGTAAATTTGAAAATATACTAAAAGGAAGTCTACCCATTTTGTCACTACTAACTTAAAAGGAAGGGAACAGAAACAAAACATAGAGTATGTCTAAACTGGTCAACGTGAAAGGGATATTTGTACATTTTTCTAGCTAAATCTGAAGGGATGATAGCACAAACTTTAAACTAACCTAATCCAACACTTACTGCGACAGTGAACGATAGGGGTGGAATACAACCAAATAATAGTCAAGGGCTTCTAAAATCTTCATTTCCATTTCAAGTATGTCCTTGATTTCATACCTGTACTTATCATCAGCATCTGCATTCAAATTTCTGTTTCTTCATCACAATAGGGAAATATAAGACTAAAATAACTAACTTTTAAGATGGAGAAAGCCCTTGTAGCATAAGGGGTCAACGTGAAGCTAAAAAAGATAAATTATAATATAAGGCAACAGCTTACACAATTTTTTAATGTAAAATACAAGCAGCCGAGCCTGCACTGTGCTTTCCTCTGCTTTTGATGCTAGGTACAAGCAGGTTGGAGCAACCAGACGTGGATCATACTCAGCCATACTCTTCCTGGAAGCAAAAAAATTGAAGATAGTTATAGCATACAACTGTCCGTAAGCATCACTCCTAAAAGTTTAAGCTGATGGAAAATGACAATTGATATTGAATGGCTTCATATATTAATAATTTAATACACCTTTTCATGTAAGAATAAGATCCTTCTGGGCATAAAGCATGAGTCGCCCATAGGCCTATTTTCTTTGGTGCTAAATTAAACTTACTGAGTTTAAAAGAATGAGAACAACAAAGATTGAACTCCTAATTCTTAGTGATAGGAACCAGCATATTATTAGCTACTGTTGTTAGTAAGGGAATGAGAGTTAGGGGCTTCAAGGAATTCAAATGGGCCCAACTACATGTAGTTAACTACTGAGGACAGCAAAGGTGGATGGGAGACCAAGCAAATAATACATAGATACACAAATTTTACACCATATCTTATCATATACCCTTGCTTCTTGTTATTTTCGTGAACAATACTACCCTAAACTGGTTTTGATACATATCAAAAATCATCTCTCCCAAAAGCTAAAGTTGTTGGACAAGCATACATGAATGTTTTTTATATGTTGATGCACGTCATTAACGAGTTGTGCAATATGAATAGTATGGTAATGCAATTGATGGGAAAATTGCATTTAAACAATAGAAGTCGTGGAATTGTAATAATACTAGCCATCAAGAACAGCTCACTCTAAAATATTGCTCAATAAGACGTATTAATCGCTTCTTATCTATTAATATAAATATGCTAACCACAATAGACATCAAGCATCAGACCTAAGAATTATTAATACTGTATCACAATTCCCACATTGTTGTTAGACTCCTTTCAAACCAATACAAGCGCACAAACTTTGATGTATTTCTTTAAAACCAATTTTAAAAAAAATTAAAAAAAAAACAGAAAGAGAATAAAGAAAAAAGAAGATAGAGTCAGCATTATAAGTTTGCAACACTTACCGGGTGTAAACACGCCTCATATATGTAACTGCAGTGGCAACAACCCTGAAAAAAGGGCCAAAATATTAGAGAATGTCAAGGCACTTGACACAGAATAATTGGCAAGAGATGCTCCTAAACATCTTATATGAAGATGACTTCCTTTTATGTGCCATGAAAATTAGAAGCAAGTATTCCTCAAGTATTTTAGTTTCGTTTCAAACTTAAACAATTATAATTTAAAATTCAATCCAGTTCATTTAAATCTGATCAAACATAGTTACCAGGTTTCTGAAGTTCCAAATCTATTCAGTGGATCTGTCAAACAATAACCTAATTCCACTTAAATGACTGCTTCACATAAACATAATAAAGAATGAAAATCCTAAATAAGACTATTAACTAGAAGAATACATCATATTTGCACATTACAAATAATAAATACATGACATAGCTATGCAGTCATCACAATTTGGGTGCAATTATTGATTTTGATTGTATTTTCCATGGTTAAGCAGAATCTCAGAATTTTGGTCTACCAGCCAGATGTTTCGAGCTAAAGGACCATGTTTAGAAAGAAATTATGGGAGGTTAATGTTTAGTGGTTGACATAATGACTACTTATCCTAATCATTCAACTTTATCTTCAAAACATTTGTATCGATACAAAAGTATGCAAATCCTTACCAACTTATAAGATCAAAACATAATATAGTTCAGACTTCACAATATAAATCTCTATCTTTAAGTAATTCACTATAATTTTTTAGTGATACATACCTCTGCCTCACTTTTACTTGTTGGGCCAATCTCAAAATATCTGCACCGGCAAGAAACGAAAAATCAGAAACTCGGTAGCACGTGTATGGTAAATAAAGGATATCAATTGCAATACAACTGATAATTTATTGGCCATGATAGAAATAAGTAAAAGTAAAGAGAAATAGTTTAAGACAATAACAGCACTAGAAGGTGCACAAATATAAATATAAATACACAAGAAGAAAGAGAGCATACAATTGGTCATGTGCATCTTTATGAGCTTGAAATCCTCAAGTGTGACTCCCCTTTCTTTGTCAAGTGGGTTCACCATATCCACATCTTCTTGGTCCAGAAGATGCTTGCTGCAATAATCCAGAACATCGTTACATCCAAATTAGAAGTGCCACAAGGAGAGAAGGAAAAATACAAAAGATTAAATAATTTCTCCCTTCAATATCAAGGAAGTGTCCAGTTTTAAATGCACACTTAGATTAAAGGAATAATTCTAAAAATTGAAGTTACGAAAAAGTAAAAGGTAATTTATAAAAGAGTAATATATGAAATCAATCCCCAATGAATGAACCGAACAATTTAATCCGGAACAAATTTTAATCACCAAATCAATCCCTAAACTTTTATGTCGTTAGACAAATCATTCCTCACATCATATTGTTCATCTATATAGAAGGATTGATCTGAGAATTTAAAAATTCTTAGGAACTGTTTATGTCTTTATCAAATAACAACAGGGACTAACTTGTCTAAATTTTTAGAAAAATTTGAAGTTATGATCTAACAAAACAAAAGGTTATAGACTGATTTGGTGATTCAAATTTGTTTAGGACTAATTTGTTCTACTTAAAATTCGTTACTCTTAATTATCCTTAGCAATGATAGTAGAAATTAGTTATTTTAAATAAGGATAACGATATAATTGGTAAAAAGAGAGTGAATGTTACCTAAAATTTCAAATGAACAATTATTCATGAAAAAGTAAATGTTGAAATTGGACACTTTATTGATACTAAAGGGAGTAATTATGAATACAACTGAACATACTAGTGAGATGAAGTCCAGAAATTCGCAGACATATCTTCTTCAGAGATCAGAGAAAAATTCACTACAATAGGAACCACAAAAAATGTTCCAAAAACCCTCTGCAATGTAAAGCAAACAGTTGGATGAGGAATACCAATTAAAATTGACACCAATCAAATGTTCCGCCTTCAAAAGAACAACATTTTCATTGTACATAGAAATAGTATTCAACAAAGCAAAAAAAGATCAGAACCAATTGTCAAATTTTAACAATAGTACAATAAAAAGATTTCTTTCTCTTAGATAGAAAACGGAAACCCAAGAGAAAAAGAAACAAACTCAGACGTCACAAGTAATTGGATATCGACATACCGTGAAAACAAACTCAAAGTCTTTAATAAACAAGAAAAGACAAAATCGAATCTCAGCACTGGGTCTAAGTACAAACTGCGGTATGAGAGTGGAAATAACAACGGACAGAAGAACAGTGTCAACTTAAAAAAATCAAACATCAAATAAACCCAAATTTGAAAGAGGAAGAAATTTAAAATAAATAAAGAAAAGGAGGGACGGAGGAGAACGTACAGAAGCTGGAAGAATCGCAGAAGGCAGAAGGCGGAGCGTGGGACATAGGTCGGTGGTGGTGTTCTCGTTATCGAAGACGAAGCACGCGAAGCCGCAGGTCGTAGCGGAGAAATGAGAGTAGATACGAGACGCGGAGTGATGAAAACTGAGTGAAGGCTGGAGAGATGAAGACAAGAGATTAGACGAGTGTCGGAGACTCGCAGTCGCAGAAGCTCCGGGACAAGGATTAGGGACAAGGATTAGGGACAGGAGCCAGGGAGCCGGCGACTAAGGCAGAGAAATTCAATCAATCATGTCTATTATTTTATTATATATTTCTAATTCTACAACTAAAATAAAATAAAATATGCCACATGTCACTTTCTCATTACAATTGAAATTAAATCTTTTCCTCTAAAATTAAGGAATTTTCTTCTACTCTTTACTAATTTTACAATTAAATCAGTGTATATTCCCGTACCTTGTACGGGATAATACATAAAATTATATTAAAAATTTTATTAAAAAATTAAATAATATATATAGTAATTATTATTATAAATATTTTATAAAATTATAATTAAAATCAAACTCTCAAAATTTTTAATATTAAAATGTTAAAATAATTAGTATTTATCTTAATCAATTTGAGTTTGTTAAGTGATCATCTCACTGGTCCGCTTAAACAATTATTAGGAATTAGAATCTCGCCTTGTGTATATAGCAATGCATTGGCTAGCGTTAAACTCTTAATAAATGGAGTATCAATACGTGGTTAGACTTGGCAGGAGTTTCCGAGTACGCGGGTACCCGACCCGTTCATACCCGGATGGAAAGAGTAATAACTTGACCCAAGTCGGGACAGATTTTGCTCAAGACAGGGTATATGGTCGGGTTTAGGGTATACCCGCCCCAAATATATACATATAAACACTTTTTAGGAATTAGGATTTGCCTCACATCACAGATGATTCATAGCTTCAATCTATACTCTATAGCCATGCAAGATAAACTCAGTCATCCTCACCCAAAATTTTCTTCTTTTCGGCTTCTTCACAAAAAAACCACATAGCTCGCGTCATGTTGTTGCTGAGTCCATCGCCGCCTACCTATTCACAACTCCCATCTTCCTTCACAGCTAGGGATGGACCCACGTTTAATATAGAGGGGGCATTTGCCCCCACAAATTTTTTTTAAAAAAATTAATACTTATATACATATATACCACTTATTATATTATATTTGTCTCAAAATAAAATATAAATAGTTCTTTTGTATTTTATGTTAAAAAATATTTTGTTAAACTTAACACATAATAATTATATTGTTAAATTTGATTTAGTATGAAAAATAAATAAATACACTAAAAAAAGTGATAATTAATTATATTATATTAGTTAATTAATTAATAATTAAATTAAAACTTAATTTTCTAATTAAATACAACTTAAATTATTAGTGATTTTTTAAAAATTGTTTAAGATAAAAAATATATTATTTATGTATTAATATACTGTAATTATTTTGGTTAAAAAATTTATTTATACTATAAAAATAATAATAAGTAGATTTGACAATTAACTATGAGATAATAAAAAGTAAAATAATTGTTTAAAAATATATATAAAAAATAATATTTAGTCATGTTAAAAATAAAAAAAGTTCTTATAAATATTTTTTTGTTATTTTAAATATTATACTATGTGTATGAAATTATATTTTTATTATTTTAAATATTATAATAATGATTGTGTGTATATTTCTAGTTCTTATCAATATGTATTAGATAGTTCTAATTTTAAATTTTGAATATATCTAAACTAATTTAGATTGGTCAAGTGATCAACTTAGTCATCCGCTTAAGTAAGTATTGAGGGTTCGAATTCTGTCTCGTATGTATAGCAAATCGTTGCCAGCCAATTGTAGATTTTTAAATGAAATTCAAATTCATGACGGATTTGTCCTTAACTTGTTGAGTATTGTGGGAAGCAAAAAAAATATCTATACCTAAATTTTATTATATTTTTGTCCCCATTACTAAATTTTTCTGGGTCCGTCACTGTTCACAGCTTATGTCATCATCGCTGCTCATCCCGTTACTGTCGCTGTTGAGCCCGTCGCCACTTTTCTCCTGCCGAGTCCCTTCTCTCTCTCTCTCTCTCTCTCTCTCTCTCTCATTGTGAGTCTATTAAATTCTTCTCTTCTTCTTCCACAAACTCATCACTTAGTCGCCTTCGCTATGAGCCCGGACGTTGTCGTTACAATTTCATCTGAGTATGTCACCGAATAAAATAGAATTTTTATTCAAGTTAAAAATAGACATGCATGAAATCATTTTTGCATGTAATCTCTGAATTTTCTCATTCAAATTTGATCTATGTGGTTGAATATTTTAGTATGGAATCATCGTGGTTTTGTTGTGACACTAATGTGATAAAAATTTCGGTAATTTCATAACTAATATATGAGATAGACCAGATTATGAAAGTAATAAGAGAAATAATATTCATATTTGCGCATAAAATTTATAAGAGGTTATCTCAGGAAAATATATATTTATAACCCAAGTACGTAGAAGATTGTTAGAAAATTATTATTTCTTAATATATTTATGGATAATACATATATTAATTATAATCGTAAATTAAGTAATTTCACATTAAATGACTTATACAACAGTGATCTCATTTATTGTCATAAATATTGAACTAAATAAGTCATTATTACTTTTGATTTAGATAAATAAGATTAAAATCATAGATACTATTTTATTTGAGTTTTAGGGTTTATTGAGTGTCACACTCAAAAATAAATAATGACTTCAAAATTTTGGTCTCCAACATATCAAACTCGCCTTCGTAGCTCTTTTTCCACAGTAAAATTAAGATTCAGCCCTATCAAAAACACAGAAGGTTTTAGTTGACGAAGATCAAAGAACCACAAGAGCCAAACTCTCTGATCTCAATCATACTCTCGAATAAAGAGACGTTTCCACACTCTTAGTTATATTTTTTAATGAGTTAACATGAATGATCTTGAGGTTGAGAAATCCTAAAATTTTCAACTAAAATAAAAATTTTATTCAATCAAATGATAATAAATAATTTTATTGAATTAAATTATATTAATGTGATCATTGGATGATAAAGAATGCTAGAAAAATAAATAAATAATATTTTAAGAGTATAGAAATATTAAATTGTCATTTCAACTTACTTTTTTAATCAACGATAATAAATATCTTAAATTAATTAAATTTTTACAAAAATTATACACCTAAAACTATTTCATTTTTTTCAAAAATCTTTTGATAATGCAATGGTTCAATGAGAAGTTGACTATTGAGAATTGAGTATAATATTTTTAAATTCGTATTTTCAATAAAAAAATATACTTAGTTCTATCCATCCTAAATAATTCTATATTCACTATTACTTATCCATCTAAATAATTCTAACATTGATAGAATATTATTTTTAGATGCAAAAAATTTAAAATAAATTTATTCTATTTCAAAAATTAATATTCATATTTAACATAGAATTCCAACAAATATGACAAAAAAATATTATATTTTTTAGTTAAAAAATTAAAGTAAAATATCTATAAATATATTTTTGTACTTTAGCTTTAGATTTTTCAAAAAAAATTGGCAAGTTAATGGAATCAAATCATATTTCTATAACATATATAAGAATGTATATTACACATAAATAAAAAAATTAGGTATAGTAAGAACAAATACATAAATTAAAATAAAATTTAGAAAAATAAGAACCAATAAAATATTGAAGTAAAGAAATATAAATAGAAGAGAAATAAAATTATTAGATGGAAGAGAAATAATTTAATAAATTTTATGTGTATATAAAAGAAGAATAAAAAGAAGATATATAGTGCTTTATTTAATTTAGCAAAATTTATGAAAATAAACACATAGAATAAGAGAATAAAAAATGATCATAAAAAGAAGCTAAACATCTGAATTAATATTAAAAAATAAAAAATAATAAAATAATGATAATCTATCATAATCTTAATCTTTTAATATAATTAATTAATAATAATATAATTAGTCTACCATAATCAATTTTGTTACTCACTTTAACTTTATTATTCATTTATTGTATCTAAAAAAGTATATAATGTCACACTTATTTTTAAAAAGATAAAACTCTTCAAATACACGGTATAATATATAATTTAAGAATAATAAAATAAAAATATCTAGAATTTTATAATAGTATTTAAAATTTTCAATGACGATAATACAAAGTGTTTAAATCGACCAAATGAATTCAATAGTTATCCTTTGCACATCTTATTTAAATTTGAATCTTAAAATTTACTTTTATCTTTTTTTTCTAATATCAATTATTTTTGACAAAAAATAAAGAAAAAATTTATTAGACAAAAAAAATCCGATCAAAAAATTATTATAAGGAGATTTATAATTAGAGAATAAAAGAATAAAAGTATTAATAATAATTAAGAAAAAGAAACGAAGCTTGTATTAAAGAATGTTAGAAAAGAAATAATAAAGTTCATATTAATAATAATAATAATAATAATAATAATGCTGAGGAATGATGTTGCTGCTTTAGACTTTTAACCTTCGTCTTTGGCCATCTTTTTTTCTGTTCTTTGCTTTTTTTCTTTTAAATTATCAAGTCATAAAAAAATAAAGAACAATTCAAGAAAACGAAAACAGCAAGATCAAAAACAGTAAAATCAATAGTAACTATACAAATCAAAATACATAGGA
Source organism: Arachis stenosperma (assembly GCF_014773155.1). Lineage (NCBI taxonomy): Eukaryota > Viridiplantae > Streptophyta > Magnoliopsida > Fabales > Fabaceae > Arachis > Arachis stenosperma. The sequence continues at coordinate 16,502,751 of NC_080378.1, forward strand.
GAAAAACAAACTATTATATGATAGAATTAACATGAGTATATTTCATCATTAAATAAACAAAGTTAATGCACAACAAAATTACATGTAAAGAGAAAAAAAAAGAGTTAAAATATCCAAAGTGATAAAAAGATTATTTTATAGAAGACTATAAAATAATGAACTTCTAACTAAATTAAACTGTACTTATTATTATTAGAAAGGGTAAGAGAGAGCAGTAGAGAAAAGGTTTGTGTGTATTTAAGTTGTGTAAACTGATATAATATAGAAGGGTATTTATAGGTGCTAAGAGAATCGAAATAATAAAGATGTGATATCTTATAATAAATATTTAAATATGTTAAATAATGCTAATTGATCTATACTATATGATATCAAAACAAAAAAAAAATCACCGTGCTAATATAATATTATCAATATTATATAAATCATCTTTGTATTTATTTTTCTATGCGTATATAATATTTAATTAACACATTAAGATATATATAATATTTTGTTAATACATATATAATATAAAGTGATTTATAAATTATTTTATTGAATATTATAAATTAGAGTGATTTATAAATTATTATTAATTTGTATATAATGTATAATTAAATTAAATGAATTCAATTAGAATAAACAATAAATCTATTCTTTTTATTTCAGACTTTATAAATGAATAAATTAATTAACTAATATAACAAATTATAATTAATGTAGTAAAATTAATTAAGTAATATATATTATAATAAATTATATTAATATTTAAATATCTAATCAAATCAATTAGCTGATATAATTAAGTCATGGTAATAAATTATATTGAATGAGTTAAAATAATTAAATCGGAAAACACTATCTGGAGCATGCCACGTCAGCTCCATCATTAAGTGCAGACATCCGATTTTTATATAATAGAATAGATAGATATGTCACATGTCACTCCGTCATTGTAATTGAAACTAAATCATTCCTTCTAAAATTAAGGAGAATACTTCCCTCTTCTATACTAATTTTACAGCCAAAATGTGTCACATGTCACTCTCTCATTGCAATTAAAATCAAATATTTTCCTCCAAAATTAAAGAGTTCTCCCCTCCTTCTTCTTCCTTTCCTCCAAAATGTGTCACATGTCACTTTCTCATTGCAATTGGAATCAAATCTTTCCCTCCAAAATTAAGAAATTATCCTCTACTCCTTACTAATTTTACAACAAAAATGTGCCACATGTCATTACTTCATTTTAATTTAAATTAAATCTTTTCTTTCAAAATTAAAGAAAATTCTTCCCTCCTCCATACTAATTTTACAACCAAAATGTGACACATGTCACCCTCTCATTGCAATTGAAATTAAATCTTTCCCTCCAAAATTAAAGAGTTCTCTCATCCTCCTTCTTCCTTTCTCCATCTCTCTCATTCTTTCGATCACTTTATCTATTTTATATATCATTATAAAAAAACAATGATTAATTACTAATTTGACAATCAAAATATGCAACATGACATTCTTTAATTGCATTAAAATTAAAATTAAAATTAAAATATACCTATATTATGTATCATATATTACTATCTAATTTAATAATCAAATGTGTCACATGACACTCTCTTATTAAAATTTAGAGAAAGTATTTTTGTCCAAAATTAATAATTTTCCTTCCTAGATTCTCTCATCTACTTCTCTCCATTTTTCTATTTCTCTCTACCATTTTCACTCTATATATAATTTATATTTTATATTAGTAATTTGACAAATCAAAATATGTCATTTGATATTTTTTTATTATAAATAAAATAATTTTTTTTCCAAAATTAACAAACTCTCACTCTCACTCTCATTCTTCATCTTTATCTTTCTCTCTCTTTTCTCTCATTCTCTATTTTTTTACAAAATTAACAAAATAATATAATTCAAATAAAAAATTAGACTTTTACATATAAAATAATAACTAAAATTTTGTTGTTTTATTTTTTATCTACAGAGACCTTGGTCTTCTTAGCCAGAGACTTTTGTCAACCTACGACTTTTTATTTTTGAAAAAATATTTTGATTTTATAGATCTTCTGTGACATGCATAATCTGTAATGTTAGAACAAAATGGATCGTAATTTTAAAAATTTATATTCCCGTAATGTTATTTGTACGACCCAGAATTTTCAAATAAATTTTATTATGAGTTAATTTCAATTTATTTATTCATTAGAAATTTTATTTTTAGAAATTATTTTATTAAAGCTAATTAAATCAGGTTTTGATAATTAATTAAAATTTTATCTAATTTTATAATTATTAAATTATTTTCTATATTTAAATTACAAAATTAGTAGTTATAGAATGACAAGAATTTTTATGTGATTTAATTCAAATAATTGATATTTCTATGATTTAATACTTCAAATTTTAGGAATAAAGAAAATTAATCTTATTATCTTATAAATTCAATTAAAGGATCTGCTTTCAAACTAATTAGTATTTTAATACAACAAATAATATTTTAAAATAATTTTAAGGATTAAATTAGATTTCAAATTAACACTCTATACCCTAATTTGATTAAAATTAACCAAATCCAAATTAATCCCAAAATTCTCAATTTCATACACAAATCCTAACCTTAATTTTACCTTAACCCTTACCTACACTCACCGCCACTCACCCTACCCCCCTTTCCCCAAACACATACCCAACACCAACTCAGATAGACAGAGAGGAAGAAAGAAAAGGCAGAAAGAAAATGGAAAATGTTAAAGGGGAAGAGATGGGGAAACAGAGAAAAAAGAAGAGGAGAGTGGGGGAGGAGCCGTCGCAACCTTGCTGCTGCTTCGCTGCCACCACGCTCTGCCACGTCACCGCCGAACTCGCTAAACCGCGTCGCCATCAAAGGCCAGAACCTAGAGAAAGTGAGATTCGAGATAGAGAGGAAGAGATGGAAGACGCGCCGGAGCTGGTGGGTTGTTCCGCTGCTCCTCGTCGCGGCTGAAGCCGTCGTCGCCTGATTTGAGAGTTTTTGTCGGTTTAGAATCAATCAAAACAAGAATCAATTCATTAGTAGCATAGTCCAAACTAATAACGAATTCTCATAATCAAATGTTAAATTCAAATTAAAACAACCGAGAGTAATTAAACTCCCGGGTCTTCTTCCCTAGGAGTTGCAATGGAGGTGTTTAATTATTGGCTATGAGGGGAAAATGGGGATTGGATGACAAGAGCAAGCAAGGAATGTAAATGGCAAGAAATTAAATGAGCATGCAAGGAATTCAAAGTCAAAGCAATTAAAGCAAGTAAAGGAAAATTCAAATGCAAGAAACCTCTTAGCAAATAATTGAGAGCTAAGATTACCTATCCTAGCCATTGACCACAAACACATGATGATTATGAAGAGTTAATCCTACTTGGTCAACCCTACATCGAGGATAAGTCAAATAGGCATAGTTGATTCCAATCCCTAAGTCTTAAGTCAACACTATTAGGTCACTTAAAGTCAAGGAAAACTAAATCAACTAACTACTCTAATAAATCAAACAAGAATGGACATCAATAGCTCAAGGATCACCAAAGTCCCAATTTCAAGCCAAGAGTGGATAAAAACTAAGTGAAAACTAAGACAAGCATTTTATCAAACACTTGATGTGCATGAAAATAAAATAACATTAAGTTGCATTAAAAATAAAATCTAAAATACCAAAAGCAAGAAAATCATAACAACAACTAAAGAAAGTAATAAATGAACATAAAACATAAATTGGCATTAATTGAAATTAAAATAACAAAAGTATCCATAAACATAAAAATGACAAGATAAAGGAAATAACAGGAAATGAAGAAGAACAAAGATGCAATAACAATAAATGACAAGGAAAAGTAAATGAAACAAGAATTAAAAGTAGGAATTACAAGAAATTAAACTAAAGAAACCCTAGTTCTAGAGAGAAGGGGGAGCTTCTCTCTCTAGAAAATGAACTACGTGATGCTAAACTACCTGTAATTGCTCCCTCTTCTCACATGGAAAGAGGCCCTCTTTGATATAGCACTCAATCAGCTTCAGAAGGTCCAAAATTGGGCTCTGGAGGCCCAAAAATCGCCCCCAGCGATTTGCATTAAATGAGTCACGCGTTGGGACCTGTGCGTACGCACACTTGCTGATTTTCTTCTTGTGCGTATGCACAGGGAGTTGTGTGTACGCACACATGGCTGTGTGGTTCTTGTGCGTACGAATAGAGGGTTGTGCGTACGCACACGCCAGTGTGTGCTTCTCCTTTAATTTCTTCATGTTTTCTCCCTCTTGCATGCTTTTCTTCCACTCTCATCAAACTATTCCAACCTATTACACCTGAAATCACTCACCAAAACCATCAAGGCATCGAATGGAATGAAAGTGGGATAAAATTGATTAAATTAAGCACAAAATAGCTTGTTTTCACAATTAGACTCAATTTAGGGAGAGAATACAAAAGTATGTTATTTGAATGAATAAATGTGGATTTATATGATGAAATTCACTCAAATCAAACCAAAATATATCGTCAAATATGGATTCATCACCGCTGCAGCTGCGTCCGTACTGTCGTGTGTCGTCTTTAGAGGAAGAGAAGCGCGAACCAGAGCCATGCAAGGGAGGAGCAGAGCGCGCGCAGGGGAGAAGCCACCGCTGCCATCGCATCTTGCCACTGCTGCCACTCCTGAGGTCGCCGTCGTCGTCCTTAACGCAAGCCATAGTCACCGCCATCCATGGTGGAGCCGAGGAGAGAGAGTGCACGAAGAGAGGGAAACTGACGGAGGAGGAGTGCGACGCAAGGAAGGAGACGATGTTTACGTCACCGTCACCGAATCTCACCGCCGTTGCTGGAGCCTCTGGTCGTCGGGCATACCCCTGTTGCCAGTAAATGAAGCTGTTTCGCCAATAGCCACTACCGGTAAGGGTTTTAAGTTTGTTTTCGTTCCTTTTGAGTTTCTGGAAGCTTTTTCATCACTGTATGTTTGTTACAGTCGCCGCCACCAGAGTTCCAGTCACCGCCGTTGCTCGAGGTGGTTGTCGGGGCTGCCGCCATACCGGTTCAGCGATAGCTGCTATTTCGTTTTCTTAGTTTGATAAGTGTTTATGTTTTGAAAAATCTCAACGTTAGCATTCTATTATGTTTGGTTATAAACTCTAGATTTTGGTAACATAGGGTCATGTTCTGAGCGTTGCATGTCGCTTTTAAGTTGTTGTGAGTGCTGCGAAAGTGATTAGGAACTGAGTTTGCGGTTGCTGTTGGTTTCGGGTTGAGCTAAAAGGTTTCGTTAACGCATTTTGGGTGTTGGTTTTGAGGATTCGAGGTAGGGGCTTTTATACAATTTATTTTAAATTGGAATTGCTATAAATAGATATGAGTTGCTAAATGTATTTCTGGTGATTATGTAAGTTTTATGCATTGCCTGATTTGTCTTGGAAGAATATGGTCGTCTGTTGAATTGAAATAATAATTAATTTTGTTAAATGGAGGTTTCTGATTGTTTTGATTTGAAATAATCTTTAATGTTTGAAAGTTTGAATTTGGTTTTATTGTAAACTGATTTGGTTTTGAACCCATTGGAAAGGGGTTGAGGATTGGTTTGGTTGGGACCGAAAGTGTGGCAAAGTCCAAATTTTAGGAGAAATGCTGCCGAATTTTCATGAAAATTTAGATTCTGTTTTAAAATGTGATTTAGAAAAAGAATAAATTTAAGAGGTTCCACTGCTTGGTTTTTGATTTATTAAGAAAAAGATGTTTCGAGTTTAATCTGTTTACGGGAAGTTTATGTTAAGATTGATTTAAATATGAAATAACCTATGTTTTGAAGTTGATTAAAGAAATACTTTTGGAAGAGTTTTTAGTGAATTTTAAAAGAAATTGAATTTTGATTAATTAAGTTCGTTTTGCTTTTAAAATACTCTTTCAATTTTGATTTAGCAAGATTAAACAATTTCGGACCTTTGAGAAGGTTACCGATTTAAGAATGAAATGGAATTGATTTGGAATTTAGTATTTTAAACATGCTTTGGTTTGTGTTTTAAGTCTCTATTTCTATTGACTTCAAATTAAGTAACTATGATTTTTGGGGATTTCTAAAGAATTTAAAAAATGATGTAGGGTGATGAGCGGATAATTTGTATACTTTTTGGCATTGTTTTTAGTATATTTTTAGTATGATCTAGTTAGTTTTTAGTATATTTTTATTAGTTTTTAATTAAATTTCACTTTTCTGGACTTTACTATGAGTTTGTGTGTTTTTCTGTGATTTCAGGTATTTTCTGGCTGAAATTGAGGGACCTGAGCAAAAATCTGATCCAGAGACTCAAAAGGACTGCAGATGCTGTTGGATTCTGACCTCCCTGCACTCGAAGTGGATTTTCTGGAGCTACAGAAGCCCAATTGGCGCGCTCTCAACGGCGTTGGAAAGTAGACATCCTGGGCTTTCCAGAAATATATAATAGTCCATACTTTGCCCAAGATTTGATGGCCCAAACCGGCGTTCAAAGTCACCTCAAGAAATTCCAGCGTTAAACGCCGGAACTGGCACCTGATTGGGAGTTAAACGCCCAAACTGGCACTAAAGCTGGCGTTTAACTCCAAGGAGAGTCTCTACACGAAAAAGCTTCATTGCTCAGCCCAAGCACACACCAAGTGGGCCCGGAAGTGGATTTTTATGTCATTTACTCATCTATGTACTAGTTTTCTATAAGTAGGACCTTTTACTATTGTAAGAAAGAGACTTTTGGTAGCTATCTTTGTTTTATGCTATCTTAGACTTTTGGGAGGCTGGCCATTCGGCCATGCCTAGACCTTGTTCTTATGTATTTTCAACGGTGGAGTTTCTACACACCATAGATTAAGGTGTGGAGCTCTGCTGTACCTCGAGTATTAATGCAATTACTATTGTTCTTCCATTCAATTCCGCTTGTTCTTTATCCAAGATATCACTTGTTCTTCAACATGATGAAGGTGATGATTGACGCCCATCACCATTCTCACTCATGAACAAGGTGACTGACAACCACTCTTGTTCTACAAGCATCTGAGGCTTAGTGAATATCTCTTGGATTCCTGATTGCACGATGCATGGTTGATCGCCTGACAACCGAGTGCTCGCCTGACAAACGAGCCAACCATTCCGTGAGATCAGAGTCTTCGTGGTATAGGCAAGAACTGATGGCAGCATTCAAGAGAATCCGGAAGGTCTAACCTTGTCTGTGGTATTCTGAGTAGGATTCAATGACTGAATGACTGTGACGTGCTTCAAACCTGTAACCTACTGGGCGTTAGTGACAGACGCAAAAGAGTGATTCTATTCCGGTAGGGGAGGGAACCAAACCGGTGATTGGCAGCACTGTGACAGAGTGCGTGCATTAGCTTTCACTGTGCGGATGGGAGGTAGCTGCTGACAACAGTGAAACCCTACACAAGCTTGCCATGGAAAGGAGTAAGAAGGATTGAATGAAGGCAGTAGGAAAGCAGAGAGACGGAAGGGAAGGCATCTTCATACACTTGTCTGAAGCTCTTACACCAATGATATACATAAGTATCACTATCTTTATCTTTTATATTATTTTCGTTCATCATCATATATATTTGAGTTTGCCTGACTAAGATTTACAAGATGACCATAGCTTGCTTCAATGCTAACAATCTCCGTGGGATCGACCCTTACTCACGTAAGGTATTACTTGGACGACCCAGTGCACTTGCTGGTTAGTTGTGCGAAGTTGTGTAATGCCATGGAATTGAACCACCAAGTTTTTGGAGTTCATGACCAGGGATTATGAGAGTTGTGAAAAGTATTGTTCACAATTTCGCGCACCAAGTTTTTGGCGCCGTTGCCGGGGATTGTTCAAGTTTTGAGCAAGCTTTTGGTAACAATGCCTGGGATTGTTCTAGTTTGGACAACTGACGGTTCATCTTGTTGCTTAGATTAGGTATTTATTTTTTCGAAATTCTTGAAGATGAATTCTAGAGTTTCATGATGATTTGTTGAAATCTGGCTGGCTGAGAAGCCATGTCTAATCTGATTGGACCGAGGTTTCAACTTATCACCACAAGAGCTTGTTGATTCTCATCAATTTTGCTCTTGGAGCAGTGATCTGCTAAGATTTGGCTGACCTTTGGTCATGTCTAGTGTTTTGGACCGAAGCTTTCCTTGAAGGCTTGGCTGGCTGTGAAGCCATGTCTAATTCCTGGACCGGAGTCTTAGACTAGCATTGCACTGATTCCTGGAATTCTCATCAAGGATTTTGATACCTTTTCCCACTTAATTTTCGAAAAACACAAAAAAATTTGCAAAATCATAAAAAACCAAAAATATTTGATGTTTCCTGCTTAAGTCTAGTGTTTCATCTTAAGTTTGGTGTCAATTGTATGCATTCATTCATGTGTCTTAAGGATCCTCAAGTAATTCTTGATGATTTTTGTGTTCTAATCTTTGAATTCTATTGACTTGAAGCATTTTGTGTGTCTCATATGCATCCTCATATTGTTAATGTCAGTAGTATACAAACTGCTAAGTTTGGTGTCTTGCATGCATTGTTAATTGATTCCTTTTGCATTTTGATTATTAAAAATCCAAAAATATTTTTAATTTGTGTCTTTTCAAGTCAATGATACAAAGAATTGAAGATTCAGAACATACTGCAGAGGAATTATACAGAAAAAGCTGAGCATTCAAAAATGCCCAGTGAAGAAGGCAGACTGGCGTTTAAACGCCAGCCAGGGCACCTGGTTGGGCGTTTAACGCCCAAAGAGGTAGCATTTTGGGCGTTAAACGCCAGAATGTATACCATTCTGGGCGTTTAACGCCAGGATGGTGCTAGGGGGAAGATTCTGTTTTCAAAATCAATTTTTCTTCAAGTTTTCAAAGTTTTTCAAAATCAAATCTTTTTCAAATCATATCTTTTCAATCAAATGTTTTCAAAATCAATTTCTTTCCTTTTTCAAAGATACTTACTAACAATTAATGATTTGATTGAACATTTTTTGCCTTTTCTATTAAGAACGGTTTTATGTTTCAATCATATCTTTTCTTGTTAGGCAAGTCATTAATTTTTAAAATCAAATCTTTTTAAAATTGTTTTCAAATCATATCTTTTAAAATTGTTTTCAAATCATATCTTCTCAATCACATCTTTTTAAAACCATAACTTTTCAATTAAATCTTTTTAACCACATCTTTTTCAAAATAGTTTTCAATCAAATCTTTTTAATTTCTAATTTCAAAATCTTTTTCAAAAATCACTTGATTTCTTTTTCACTTTTAATTTTCGAAAATTATCAATCAAAATTTCAAAATGTTTTCAAAATCTTTTAAATGAATTTTCGAAAATTCTCTTCCCTCCTTCCCACATCCTTCTATTTATGGAGTACCACTCCTTCTAAATGCACAATTCGAACCTTATCTAATTAACGAATTCTTCCTCTCCTTCTTCTTTCTATTTCTCTTTTCCTCTGACATTTCAAGGAATCTCTATACTGTGACATAGAGGATTCCACACTTCCTTTTTCTCTTCTCTTTCATATGAGCAGGAGCAGAGACAAAGGCATTCTTGTTGAAGCTGATCCTGAACCTGAAAGGACCTTGAAGAGAAAGCTAAGAGAAGCTAAAGCACAACTCTCTCTAGAGGACCTGACCGAATTCTTCAAGGAAGAAGAACACATGGCAGCCGAAAACAACAACAATGCCAACAATGCAAGGAAGGTGCTGGGTGACTTCACTGCACCTACTCCTGATTTCTATGGGAGAAGCATCTCTATCCCTGCCATTGGAGCAAACAACTTTGAGCTTAAGCCTCAATTAGTTTCTCTAATGCAACAGAATTGCAAGTTCCATGGACTTTCAATGGAAGATCCTCATCAGTTCTTAGCTGAATTCTTGCAAATCTGTGACACAGTCAAGACTAATGGGGTAGACCCTGAGGTCTATAGACTGATGCTATTCCCTTTTGCTGTAAGAGACAGAGCTAGAATATGGTTGGACTCTCAACCTAAAGAAAGCCTGGACTCTTGGGAAAAGCTAGTCAATGCCTTCTTGGCAAAGTTCTTTCCACCACAAAGATGGAGTAAGCTTAGAGTGGAAGTCCAAACCTTCAGACAGAAGGATGGAGAATCCCTCTATGAAGCTTGGGAAAGATACAAACAATTAATCAGAAGATGTCCCTCAGACATGCTTTCTGAATGGAGCATCATAGGTATTTTCTATGATGGTCTCTCTGAACTATCCAAGATGTCTTTGGATAGCTCTGCTGGAGGATCTCTTCATCTGAAGAAGACGCCTACAGAGGCTAAGGAGCTAATTGAAATGGTTGCAAATAACCAATTCATGTACACTTCTGAAAGAAATCCTGTGAACAATGGGACTAGTCAGAAGAAAGGAGTTCTTGAGATTGACACTCTGAATGCCATATTGGCTCAGAACAAGATATTGACTCAACAAGTCAATTTGATTTCTCAAAGTCTGTCTGGAATGCAAAATGCACCAAACAGTACTAAGGATGCTTCATCTGAGGAAGAAGCTTATGATCCTGAGAACCCTTCCATGGAAGAGGTGAATTACCTAGGAGAACCCTATGGAAACACCTATAATTCTTCATGGAGAAATCACCCAAATCTCTCATGGAAGAATCAAGAGAGACCTCAACAAGGTTTCAATAACAATAATGGTGGAAGAAACAGGTTTAGCAATAGCAAGCCTTTTCCATCATCTTCTCAGCAACAGACAGAGAATTCTAAGCAGAACCAATCTGACTTAGCAACCATGGTCTCTGATCTAATCAAAACCACTCAAAGTTTCATGACTGAAACAAGGTCCTCCATCAGAAATTTGGAAGGACAAGTGGGTCAGCTGAGCAAGAAAGTTACTGAACTCCCTCCTAGCACTCTCCCAAGTAATACAGAAGAAAATCCAAAAGGAGAGTGCAAAGCCATAGACATGGCCGAATATGGAGAGGAAAGAGAGGAGGAGGACGCCACTGAGGAAGACCTCAGTGGGCGTGTACCAATCTCCTCTGAGTTCCTCAATGAGGAACAATGGGAATCTGAGGCTCAAAATGAGACCATAGAGATTCCATTGGACTTACTTCTGCCATTCATGAGCTCTGATGAGTATTCTTCCTCTGAAGAGGATGAGTATGTCACTGAAGAGCAAGTTGCTAAATACCTTGGAGCAATCATGAAACTGAATGACAAGTTATTTGGAAATGAGACTTGGGAGGAAGAACCACCTTTGCTCACCAAAGAACTGGATGACTTGTCTAGGCAGAAACTGCCTCAAAAGAGGCAAGATCCTGGGAAGTTTTCTATACCTTGTACCATAGGCACCATGACCTTCAAGAAGGCCTTGTGTGACTTAGGGTCAAGTGTAAACCTCATGCCCCTCTCTGTAATGGAGAAATTAGGGATCTTTGAGGTGCAAGCTGCAAGAATCTCATTAGAGATGGCAGACAATTCAAGAAAACAAGCTCATGGACTTGTAGAGAATGTTTTGGTGAAGATTGAAGACCATTACATCCCTACTGACTTCATAGTCCTAGAGACTGGGAAGTGCATGGATGAATCCATCATCCTTGGCAGACCCTTCCTAGTCACAGCAAAGGCTGTGATTGATGCTGATAGAGGAGAGTTGATCATTCAAGTGAATGAAGAATCCTTGGTGTTTAAGGCCCAAGGACATCCCTCTATCATCATGGAGAGGAAGCATGAAGAGCTTCTCTCAAAACAGAGCCAAGCAGAGCCCCCACAGTCAAACTCTAAGTTTGGTGTTGGGAGGCCACAACCAAACTCTAAGTTTGGTGTTGAACCCCCACATTCAAACTCTAAGTTTGGTGTTGGGAGGTTCCAACACGGTTCTGAGCATTTCTGAGGCTCCATGAGAGTCCTCTGTCAAGCTAATGACATTAAAGAAGCGCTTGTTGGGAGGCAACCCAATGTTTTATAGTTAACTATTTTCTTTTGTTATTTTATCTTTTTTGTAGGTTGATGATCATAAGAAGTCACAAAAACAATGAAAAAAGCAAAAACAGAATGAAAACAGGAAGAAAAACAGCACACCCTGGAGGAGAAGAAGCTGGCGTTCAAACGCCAGTAATACTAGCTGTTGGGCGTTTAACGCCCAGTCTGGCACCATTCTGGGCGTTTAACGCCAGAAAGGGGCACCAGACTGGCGTTAAACGCCAGTAAAGGGCAACAACCTGGCGTTAAACGCCAGGAATGGGCACCAGCCCGGCGTTTAACGCCAGAAATAGCTCAAAACGTGATTTTGAGCAACATTTGGTGCAGGGATGACTTTTCCTTGACACCACAGGATCTGTGGACCCCACAGGACCCCACCATCACTTTCTCTCTTCTTCCCCCATTCACCAATCACCTCAATACCTCTTCCCAAAAAAAACTTTCACCTATCAAATCCCATCTTTCTCTTCACCACTCACATCCATCCTTCATAAATCCCCACCAACCTCACCCTTTAAATTCAAACCACTTTCCCTCCCAAACCCACCCATCATGGCCGAACCATTACCCCCCCCTCTCTCCTATATATACCCTTCTTCAACCCTTCATTTTCACACAACCTAAACACCCTTTCTTACCCTTCTTGGCCGAACACACCACCTTCCCCCTCTTCCTCATTTCTTCTTCTTCTACTCTCTTCTTTCTTCTTTTGCTCGAGGACGAGCAAACATTTTAAGTTTGGTGTGGTAAAAGCGTTGCTTTTTCGTTTTTCCATAACCATTTATGGCATCCAAGGCCGGAGAAACCTCTAGAAAGAGGAAAGGGAAGGCAAAAGCTTCCACCTCCGAGTCATGGGAGATGGATAGATTCCTCTCAAGGGTGCATCAAGCCCACTTCTATGAAGTTGTGGCCTTGAAGAAGGTGATCCCCGAGGTCCCCTTTTCACTCAAAAAGGGTGAATATCCGGAGATCCGCCATGAGATCCGAAGAAGAGGTTGGGAAGTACTTACCAACCCCATTCAACAAGTCAGAATCTTGATGGTTCAAGAGTTCTATGCCAATGCATGGATCACCAAGAACCATGACCAAAGTGTGAACCCGAATCCAAAGAATTATCTCACTATGGTTCGGGGGAAATACTTGGATTTTAGTCCGGAGAGTGTGAGGGTGGCGTTCAACTTGCCTATGATGCAAGGAGATGAGCACCCTTACACTAGAAGGGTCAACTTTGATCAAAGGTTGGACCAAGTCCTCACAATCATATGTGAAGAGGGCGCACAATGGAAGCAAGATTCAAGAGGAAAGCCGGTTCAATTGAGAAGGCATGACCTCAAGCCCGTGGCTAGAGGATGGTTAGAGTTCATACAACACTCAATCATTCCCACTAGCAACCGGTCCGAAGTTACCATAGACCGGGCCATCATGATTCATAGCATCATGATTGGAGAAGAAATAAAGGTTCATGAGGTTATAGCCCAAGAACTCTATAAGGTGGCGGACAAGACCTCCACCTTGGCAAGGTTAGCCTTTCCTCACCTCATTTGTCACCTCTGTTATTCAGTTGGAGTTGACATAGAGGGAGACATCACCATTGATGAGGATAAGCCCATTACCAAGAAAAGGATGGAGCACACAAGAGACCCCTCTCATCATGAGATCCCTGAGATGCCTCAAGGGATGCACTTTCCTCCACAAAACTATTGGGAGCAAGTAAACACCTCCCTAGGAGAATTGAGTTCCAACATGGGACAACTAAGGGTGGAGCATCAAGAACACTCCATTCTCCTCCATGAAATTAGAGAAGACCAAAGAATCATGAGGGAGGAGCAACAAAGACAAGGAAGAGACATTGAGGAGCTCAAGCACTCCATAAGATCTTCAAGAGCAAGAAAGAGCCGCCATCACTAAGGTGGACCCGTTCCTTGATTTCCTTGTTCTTTATTCTTCTGTTTTTCGATTTTTTATGCTTTATGTTATCCATGTTTGTGTCTGGTGATCATTAGTGTCTTAGTGTCTATGCCTTAAAGTTATGAATGTCCTATGAATCCATCACCTTTCTTGAATAAAAACGTGCTTAATTGAAAAGGAAAGAATTGCATGAATTCTGAATTTTATAATAGTTTAATTATTTTGATGTGGTGGCAACACTTTTGTTATCTGAATGTATGCTTGAACAGTGCATATGTCTTTTGAATTTGTGGTTCATGAATGTTGGCTCTTGAAAGAATGATGAAAAAGGAGACATGTTACTGAGGATCTGAAAAATCATTAAAAATGATTCTTGAAGCAAGAAAAAGCAAACGAAAAAAAAAAATTTTCGAAAAAAAAAAGAGAAAAAAAAAAGAGAAAAAGAAAGAAATAAAGTTGTGATCCAAGGCAAATAAGAGTGTGCTTAAGAACCCTGGACACCTCTAATTGGGAACTTTAGCAAAGCTGAGTCACAATCTGAAAAGGTTCACCCAATTATGTGTCTGTGGCATGTATGTATCCGGTGGTAATACTGGAAGACAGAATGCTTTGGGCCACAGCCAAGACTCAATAAATAGCTATGTTCAAGAATCATCATACTTTACTAGGAGAATCATTAACACTATCTGGATTCTAAGTTCCTAAGGAAGCCAATCATTCTGAATTACAAGGGATAGAGTGAGATGCCAAAACTATTCAGAAGCAAAAAGATAAAAGCCCCGCTCATCTAATTAATACTGATCTTCATGGATGTTTTTGGAGTTCATTGCATATTCTCTTCTTTTTATCTTATTTGATCTTCAGTTGCTTGGGGACAAGCAACAATTTAAGTTTGGTGTTGTGATGAGCGGATAATTTGTATACTTTTTGGCATTGTTTTTAGTATATTTTTAGTATGATCTAGTTAGTTTTTAGTATATTTTTATTAGTTTTTAATTAAATTTCACTTTTCTGGACTTTACTATGAGTTTGTGTGTTTTTCTGTGATTTCAGGTATTTTCTGGCTGAAATTGAGGGACCTGAGCAAAAATCTGATCCAGAGACTCAAAAGGACTGCAGATGCTGTTGGATTCTGACTTCCCTGCACTCGAAGTGGATTTTCTGGAGCTACAGAAGCCCAATTGGCGTGCTCTCAACGGCGTTGGAAAGTAGACATCCTGGGCTTTCCAGAAATATATAATAGTCCATACTTTGCCCAAGATTTGATGGCCCAAACCGGCGTTCAAAGTCACCTCAAGAAATTCCAGCGTTAAACGCCGGAACTGGCACCTGATTGGGAGTTAAACGCCCAAACTGGCACTAAAGCTGGCGTTTAACTCCAAGGAGAGTCTCTACACGAAAAAGCTTCATTGCTCAGCCCAAGCACACACCAAGTGGGCCCGGAAGTGGATTTTTATGTCATTTACTCATCTATGTACTAGTTTTCTATAAGTAGGACCTTTTACTATTGTAAGAAAGAGACTTTTGGTAGCTATCTTTGTTTTATGCTATCTTAGACTTTTGGGAGGCTGGCCATTCGGCCATGCCTAGACCTTGTTCTTATGTATTTTCAACGGTGGAGTTTCTACACACCATAGATTAAGGTGTGGAGCTCTGCTGTACCTCGAGTATTAATGCAATTACTATTGTTCTTCCATTCAATTCCGCTTGTTCTTTATCCAAGATATCACTTGTTCTTCAACATGATGAAGGTGATGATTGACGCCCATCACCATTCTCACTCATGAACAAGGTGACTGACAACCACTCTTGTTCTACAAGCATCTGAGGCTTAGTGAATATCTCTTGGATTCCTGATTGCACGATGCATGGTTGATCGCCTGACAACCGAGTGCTCGCCTGACAAACGAGCCAACCATTCCGTGAGATCAGAGTCTTCGTGGTATAGGCAAGAATTGATGGCAGCATTCAAGAGAATCCGGAAGGTCTAACCTTGTCTGTGGTATTCTGAGTAGGATTCAATGACTGAATGACTGTGACGTGCTTCAAACCTGTAACCTACTGGGCGTTAGTGACAGACGCAAAAGAGTGATTCTATTCCGGTAGGGGAGGGAACCAAACCGGTGATTGGCAGCACTGTGACAGAGTGCATGCATTAGCTTTCACTGCGCGGATGGGAGGTAGCTGCTGACAACAGTGAAACCCTACACAAGCTTGCCATGGAAAGGAGTAAGAAGGATTGAATGAAGGCAGTAGGAAAGCAGAGAGACGGAAGGGAAGGCATCTTCATACACTTGTCTGAAGCTCTTACACCAATGATATACATAAGTATCACTATCTTTATCTTTTATATTATTTTCGTTCATCATCATATATATTTGAGTTTGCCTGACTAAGATTTACAAGATGACCATAGCTTGCTTCAATGCTAACAATCTCCGTGGGATCGACCCTTACTCACGTAAGGTATTACTTGGACGACCCAGTGCACTTGCTGGTTAGTTGTGCGAAGTTGTGTAATGCCATGGAATTGAACCACCAAGTTTTTGGAGTTCATGACCAGGGATTATGAGAGTTGTGAAAAGTATTGTTCACAATTTCGCGCACCATAGGGTATTTCTCCCTAGAGTCTTGAGTCTTTGCCAAGGTTATTAATTGACAACTCTGTTTTAAAATAGTTTAACGGATGATTTAAAAAGTGAAAGATTTGTGTCTTTTCAAAGAGGATCGATTTTAAAGAAAAGTGGATTATGAACTTGGAACAATTGAGATATGAGGATTCTGAATTTTGAAACATAGATGAGTTTGTTTTCTGGTTTTAAAGAAAAAAAGTGACTTATGGCTTGAAGAATGATTGATTTGATATGATTTGTTAATGAAGTGCGAAAATTATGATGAATAAATGAATATGTGGCTTTTGCACTTCTTTTATCTGAGATACAAGTTTTCCTGGGTAAAGTACGGTGGCTTGCCACCACGTGTTCCAGGTTGAGACTCGATACTTTGTTGACCTTATGACGTAAGGGTGACCGGGCACTTATAAATTCCCGGGAATGATACCCCCGTTGAGCAATTTGATATATATATATATATATATATATATATATATATATATATATATATATATATATATATATATATATGTGGAAAAAAGCTATGCATAGACTCATGGGAATGCACGTCGGGGGACAGTCCAAGGGTTTAGCAAACCGGACTTGTCGGGTTGGCTTAATAACCGACAAATGAACTCATCAGCCATAGGACATGCATTCATCATATGCATCTATGTGACATTATTTGGGTGTGCATATTGTACTTGGTTTGACTATGTGAATAATCATGCTTAATTGCTAATTGCTCTACTTGATGTAACTAATTGATTATGCTTGAACATTCCTATTTGTGCTTGTGACTGAAAATTGGTTGGTTTGTGGTGGATTCATTGTTGATTAAGTTGTTTGAGCTTATGGCCATGATTGATTACTTGATAGGCCGAAGGTCGTGAATGATTTGTGTTTTTGGTTTAGAAAAGTATGAAAAACTAAACTGGTTCAGCATAAACTTAATGTACCTATGCTTGGAACAGTTTGGTCATTCATGCTGTCTAGGAAAAACTTTTAAAAAGGCTTTTAAATTTCTGAGAAATTAACAGCTTTTCCTTTCAGAAAGGATTTCGGATTTTGAATATTAAATCTTTGGTTTTGAAAAGAAGCATAAGGCGGTTATTAATCACTGTACTTTAAAAACGGTTTTATTTTCGTATCTTATGATAGCATTCTGTAACCCTATAGTGAGAACCCTTCCAAGGATGATGTTCTCACTTCCCTACAGGTTTTTCCCTTTTCAGGATATGGGCGACGAAGCTTCAGAAGAGTTATATTCATTTTCTATTTATTCGACTTTATTTTGTATTATCTTAATTTTTTATTTTTTCCTCGCCTTTATTTCTAGCAATTTTTGCAAGAGGTATAGGAGTTTTGATATGAGAAGTTTGTATATTGGTATGTATGTATATATATGTAGTATTTGTAAGTATTGTAATCTATATTGTAACGTATGGATGTATGTTTTGAATATTCGGTTTCAATTTTTAAACAGCTCATATTTTGGCACTAAATATTTTAAGAATCGTCGTAATACCCAAGCTATCAAAGTGGCGCAGCCGGAAGTGTGACTTTTGATAGTTAGGGTGTTACATTATTACGGGTAACAATACTAGTTATTCATTTGATCTTGGTAAGTTCCTGCCTTATTCGGGGGTTTGATCAATTTTGAATGTAAAATCTCCTTTATAATATCTTCTCATCTTGTGTTGAACTTGATGTAGGTATCAAACTTGGAAGTAAGGTTGAATGGCCTCTTGTTATCTTGGGTGTTGTGGGTTTTATGATGTCTATCGTCTTCCTTGTGAGGTTACTGGTGTTTTTCCGCTTTTTCGGCTTCAGAGAGTTTCTCAATTTCTATTTGCCCTGTTGCCTTCTACCTAAACTCGGCCAGAGTTTCCGATTTGGCCACAACAATAATTTTCTGAAACTTTTCTAGTCGCAAACCACTATTTAATGCGTGCAAATGTACGTAAGGGTTGAGGTAAGGTATCATCATGGCCGCTTTGGCGAATCTGGTCTTGTAATCTTTCAAACTTTCATGGTAGCATTGCTTGATAGTGTTGAGGTAATCAGAGCCATGTACGTAAATCTTGAAAGCATCAAAATGGTAGTGAAAGCTTTGGCAAACTCTTCAAAACTTGAAATGGATCTTGCAGGTAAGCTGGAACCATAGTAAAGCAGTTTTGTCTAAAAATGTTGGGAAAGATCTGCAGAGTTGGTGCACGAAATTGCAATAACACTTTTGCAATCCCGCACAACTAACCAGCAAGTGCACTGGGTCGTCCAAGTAATACCTTGCGTGAGCAAGGGTCGATCCCACGGAGATTGTCGGCTTGAAGCAAGCTATGGTTACCTTGTAAATCTTAGTCAGGATATCAGAAATTATCAGGATTGATTGTAAAAAGCAAAAGAACATGAAAAAGGTACTTGTTCTGCAGTAATGGAGAATAGGCTGAGGCTTTGGAGATGCTCCATCTTCCGAATCTCTGCTTTCCTACTGTCATCTTCATCAAACACGCAAGGCTCCTTCCATGGCAAGCTGTATGTAGGGTTTCACCGTTGTCAGTGGCTACCTCCCATCCTCTCAGTGAAAATACGTCCCTGATGCTCTGTCACAGCATAGGCTAATCATCTGTCGGTTCTCAATCAGGCCGGAATAGAATCCAGTGATTCTTTTGCGTCTGTCACTAACGCCCCGCCTTCAGGAGTTTGAAGCACGTCACAGTCATTCAATCATTGAGTCCTACTCAGAATACCACAGACAAGGTTTAGACCTTCCGGACTCTCTTGAATGCCGCCATCAGTTCTAGCTTATACCACGAAGATTCCGATTAAAGAATCCAAGAGACATCTACTTAATCTAAGGTAGAACAGAGGTGGTTGTCAGGCACATGTTCATAGTTGAGAATGATGATGAGTGTCACATATCATCACATTCATCCGAGTTAAGAGCAAGTGATATCTTAGAATGGAAACAAGCATGATTGAATAAGAAACAGTAGTAATTGCATTAATCCATCAAGACACAGTAGAGCTCCTCACCCCCAACCATGGGGTTTAGAGACTCATGCCGTGGAAGGTACACAAGAAACGTGTAAAAATGTTATGAGGTCCTAAGGTGTCGATTACAATGTCAAAAGATCCTATAAATAGTAAACTAGTATCCTAAGGTTTACAGAAATGAGTAAATGACAGAAAAATCCACTTCCGGGCCCACTTGGTGTGTGCTTGGGCTGAGCATTGAAGCTTTTATGTGTAGAGACGTTTTCTGGAGTTAAACGCCAGCTTTCATGCCAGTTTGGGCGTTTAACTCCAAGTTTTATGCCAGTTCCGGCGTTTAACGCTGGAATTTCTGATGCTGATTTGCTACGCCGGTTTGGGCCATCAAATCTTGGGCAAAGTATGGACTATCATATATTGCTGGAAAGCCCAGGATGTCTACTTTCCAATGCCGTTGAGAGCGCGCCAATTGGGCTTCTGTAGCTCCAGAAAATCCACTTCGAGTACAGGGAGGTCAGAATCCAACAGCATCTGTAGTCCTTTTCAGTCTCTGGATCAGATTTTTGCTCAGAACCTTCAATTTCAGTCAGAAAATATCTGAAATCACAGAAAAATACACAAACTCATAGTAAAGTCCAGAAAAGTGAATTTTAACTAAAAACTAATAAAATTATACTAATAACTCAACTAAAACTACCAAAAACATACTAAAAATAATGCCAAAAAGCATACAAATTATCCGCTCATCACAACACCAAACTTAAATTGTTGCTTGTCCCCAAGCAACTGAAAATCAAAATAGGATAAAAAGAAGAGAATATACTATAGACTCCAAAATATCAAAGAAACATAGTTCCAATCAGATGAGCGGGACTAGTAGCTTTTTGCCTCCGAATAGTTTTGGCATCTCACTCTATCCTTTGAAGTTCAGAATGATTGGCATCTATGAGAACTCAGAACTCAGATAGTGTTATTGATTCTCCTAGTTAAGTATAATGATTCTTGAACATAGCTAGTGTATGAGTCTTGGCTGTGGCCCAAAGCACTCTGTCTTCCAGTATTACCACCGGATACATACATGCCACAGACACATAATTGGGTGAACCTTTTTAGATTGTGACTTAGCTTTGCTAGAGTCCCCAATTAGAGGTGTCCAAGGTTCTTAAGCACACTCTTTTTGCCTTGGTTCACAACTTTATTTCTTTCTTTTTCTTTTCTTCTTCTCTCTTTTTTTTTTTTCGAAAATATTTTTTTCTTTTTTTTTTCTTTTGAATACTGCTTTTTCTTGCTTCAAGAATCAATTTGATGATTTTTCAGATCCTCAATAACAGTTCTCTTTCTCCTCATTCTTTCAAGAGCCAACAATTTTTAACATTCTTAAAACAGCAAATTCAAGAGACATATGCACTGTTCAAGCATTCATTCAGAAAACAAAAAGTATTGTCACCACATCAAACTAATCCAACTAGTTTCAAGGATAAATTTCAAAACCCTGTACTTCTTGTTCTTTTGTGATTAAAGCATTTTTCTTTTAAGAGAGGTGATGGATTCATAGGACATTCATAGCTTTAAGGCATGAACTTTAAATTTTATTAATTATGAATTAAGAACAAGACTCAGAAAATAAATATAAGATGAAACTAGAAAATAAAAGAAAAACGCAAAAATAGGCTCCTAATGATAGAGGTTTTCACAGAGTTAGGACTCAACAACCTTGATTTTGAGAAGTGGATGCTCCCTCAGCTTGAGAGGAGAGCTTTTGGCGTTTCAATTCTTGGATTTCACGCCCCTGCTTCTCTTGCTCCTTCAGCAATTTGCAGAGCATGCAGTTCTGATTCTGCTGTTCTTCCTTAAGTTGCTCCATAGTTTCTTGCAACTTGGTGATAGATGCTTCTAGGCTGGCCCAGTAGCCAATTTCAGGAAATTCAGGGAGGAACTCCTGCGCCCTCCTTTTGATAGAGTTTTCTTGCACTTGTCCTTCCATTGACTTCTTGGTGATTGGATGTTCAATGGGTATGAATTCATCTACTCCCATCTTCACCCCAGCCTCTTTACAGAGCAAGGAGATCAAGCTTGGGTAAGCCAGTTTGGCTTCAGTGGAATTTTTATTTGCAATTGTGTAGATCTCACAGGCAATCACATGATGAACCTCCACTTCTTTTCCAAGCATAATGCAATGAATCATCACTGCTCTCTTGATGGTAACCTCAGAACGGTTGCTAGTGGGCAATATGGAACGCCCAATAAAGTCTAGCCAACCTCTTGCAATTGGTTTGAGGTCACCCCTCTTGAGTTGGTTTGGGACACCCTTTGAATTGGTTATCCACTTAGTTCCAGAGAGGCATATGTCCTCTAGAACTTGATCCAACCCTTTATCTACTCTCACCATCCTCCTATTGAAGGAGTCAGGATCATCTTGCAGTTGAGGCAACTTGAAGATTTCTCTTATTTTGTCCAGATGGAAGTACATAACTTTCCCTCTGACCATGGTTCTATAGGTATGGTAAGCGGTTCCAGTCATTCTCTGCTTATCTGTCAGCCACAGATTTGAGTAGAATTCCTGAACCATGTTCCTTCCAACCTTTGTCTCAGGATTGGTTAGAACTTCCCAACCTCTGTTTCGAATTTGCTCTGGGATCTCCGGATTCATCTTCTTTCAGATCAAATTTTACTTCCGGGATCACTGACCTCAGACCCATTATTTTGTGATAATGGTCTTCATGTTCTTTGGTTAAGAACTTCTCTTGATTCCAAAGGTTCTTTGGATTAGCCTCTTTCTTTCCTCTTAAATTGGTTTGTTTTCCCTTAGGAGCCATGATCTTGATGAATCTTGGCTTAGTGATCACGGAAAAGCACACCAAACTTAGAGGTTTGCTTGTCCTCAAGCAAAAGAAAAGAGAGAAGAGAGGGGGAGGAAGAGGAAATTTGAATGGTGTGATGGAATGAGGGAGCCAAACGTGGATTTATAAGGTGGGGAGGGGAGTTTTCGAAAAAGAAGAGAGAAATTTGAAAGGAGATTTGAGAAGATATGGAAAGAAATTGAGAAAAGGGTGAAATTTTTGAACAATGTTTGTAATTGATTTGAAATAAATTTGAAGATTTGAAAGTGAATGATGAATGATTGAAGTGTGATTTTGTAGAAAAGTATGGGTGAGAAAAGGAAAGTTTGAAAAAAATTGAGTTGAAAACAAAATTGTGGTCCCCCCACCAAGCTGGCGTTAAACGCCCAGAATGGCACCCATTCTGGCGTTTAACGCCCATTTGTAGCCCTTTTTGGGCGTTTAACGCCCAGCCAGGTGCCCTGGCTGGCGTTAAACGCCAGAATTCCTTTGTCACTGGGCGTTTTTCAGAACGCCCAGGATGCTGCACACCTGGCGTTAAACGCCCAGAATGGTGCCCATTCTGGCGTTTAACGCCCAAAATGGCACCATTCCTGGCGTTAAACGCCCAGAATGGTACCCATTTTGGCGTTTAACGCCCAAAATGCCCCTTACTGGCGTTTTTTCGCCAGTAAGCTCATTTTCTCTGCTTTTTGAGCTGAATCCTTCTGTAACTCTGTGAATTCCTTCATTTTTGATACTTGCCTCTGTAAGAACTAATCATATACCTTCCTAATGACTGGGTTGCCTCCCAGCAAGCGCTTCTTTACTGTCTTTAGCTGGACTTCTGCTAAGAATCACTCAAGTCTCAGTTTTGAGCATTCCTGCTCAAAATTTCCTTCAAGATAGTGCTTGATTCTCTGTCCATTAACAATGAACTTTCTGTCAGAATCAATATCCTGAAGCTCAACATATCCATATGGTGACACTCCTGTAATCACATACGGACCCCTCCACCGGGATTTGAGTTTTCCTGGAAACAATTTGAGCCTGGAGTTGAAGAGCAGAACTTTTTGTCCTGGCTCAAAGACTCTGGTTGACAATCTCTTGTCATGCCACTTCTTTGCCTTTTCCTTATAAATTTTTGCATTTTCAAAGGCATTGAGTCTGAACTCCTCTAGCTCATTTAGCTGGAGCAGTCTTTCTCACCAGCTAACTGAGCATCCATGTTTAGGAATCTGGTTGCCAATAGGCTTTATGTTCCAGTTCCACAGGCAAATGACAGGCCTTCCCATACACCAATTGGTATGGAGAGGTTCCTATAGGAGTCTTGAATACTGTTCTGTATGCCCACAGAGCATCATCCAAGCTCTTTGCCCAATCCTTTCTTCGGGCCATCACAGTCCGTTCTAGGATTCTTTTTAGTTCTCTGTTAGAGACTTCTGCTTGCCCATTTGTCTGTGGATGATACGGAGTTGCCACTTTATGGCTAATTCCATGTCTAACCATAGCAGAGTGTAGCAGTCTATTGCAGAAATGAGTGCCCCCATCACTGATAGTACTCTGGGAACACCAAACCTGCTGAAGATGTGTTTCTGGAGGAATTTCAGCACGGTCTTGGTATCATTAGTGGGTGTAGCAATTGCTTCTACCCACTTAGATACATAGTCCACTGCCACCAGAATGTACGTGTTTGAGTATGATGGTGGGAATGGCCCCATGAAGTCAATTCCCCATACATCAAACAATTCTATCTC
This sequence comes from Arachis stenosperma, assembly GCF_014773155.1. Lineage (NCBI taxonomy): Eukaryota > Viridiplantae > Streptophyta > Magnoliopsida > Fabales > Fabaceae > Arachis > Arachis stenosperma. Next base: position 16,526,783 of record NC_080378.1, read on the forward strand.
TAATATCCCTTGTTGAGGCATGGCATATCCGTGAGGCAGGTTACCAGCTCTTTGGCAACTGTCACAGTTACGCACAAACTCTCGGGAATCTTTATAGAGAGTAGGCCAGTAGAAGCCACACTGGAGGACTTTAGTGGCTGTTCGCTCACTTCCAAAATGTCCTCCATAATGCGATCCATGGCAATGCCATAAGATCTTTTGTGCTTCTTCTCTGGGTACACACCTGCGGATCACTCCGTCAGCACATCTCTTAAAGAGATATGGTTCATCCCAGAGGTAGTACTTTGCATCTGAAATTAATTTCTTTCTTTGCACATTGCTGCACTCCTTGGGTATGAACCTCACAGCTTTATAATTTGCAATATCTGCAAACCATGGAGCTTCCTGAATGGCAAAGAGTTGCTCATCTGGGAAAGTCTCAGAGATCTCAGCAGAAGGGAGGGACGCCCCAGCTACTGGTTCTATTCGGGACAGATGATCAGCCACTTGGTTTTCTGTCCCTTTTCTGTCTCTTATTTCTATATCAAACTTGCAGAAGCAACACCCATCTGATAAGCCTGGGTTTTGAATCCTGCTTTGTGAGTAAGTATTTAAGAGCAGCATGGTCAGTGTACACAATCACCTTTGATCCCACTAGGTAGGATCTAAACTTGTCAATGGCATAAACCACTGCAAGTAACTCTTTCTCTGTGGTTGTGTAGTTCTTTTGTGCGTCATTTAGAACACGGCTAGCATAATAAATGACGTGCAAAAGCTTGTTATGCCTCTGTCCCAACACTGCACCAATGGCATGATCACTGGCATCACACATTAATTCAAATGGCAATGTCCAATCTAGTGCAGAGATAACTGGTGCTGTGACCAGCTTAGCTTTCAGGGTCAAATGCCTGCAGACACTCATTATCAAAGATAAATGGAGTGTCAGCAGCTAGCAGATTACTTAGAGGTTTGGCAATTTTTGAAAAATCCTTTATAAACCTTCTGTAGAATCCTGCATGCCCAAGAAAGCTTCTGATTGCCTTAACATTGGCAGGTGGTGGTAATTTTTCAATTACTTCTACCTTTGCCTTATCCACCTCTATTCCCCTGCTTGAAATTTTGTGCCCAAGGACAATTCCTTCAGTCACCATAAAGTGACATTTCTCCCAGTTTAAAACCAGGTTAGTCTCTTGGCATCTTTTCAGGACAAGTGATAGGTGGTTAAGACAGAAGCTGAATGAGTCTCCATATACTGAAAAGTCATCCATGAAGACTTCCAGAAATTTCTCTACCATATCTGAGAAGATAGAGAGCATGCACCTCTGAAAGGTTACAGGTGCATTGCACAGACCAAAAGGCATTCTCCTATAGGCAAACACGCCAGAAGGGCAAGTAAATGCTGTTTTCTCTTGGTCCTGGGGATCTACTGCAATCTGGTTGTAGCCTGAATAGCCATCCAAAAAGCAGTAATAGTCATGACCAGCTAGTCTTTCTAGCATTTGGTCTATGAATGGTAAAGGAAAATGATCCTTTCTGGTGGCTGTATTGAGCCTTCTGTAGTCAATACACATACGCCACCCTGTGACTGTCCTTGTAGGAACCAGTTCATTTTTTTCATTATGAACCACTGTCATGCCTCCCTTTTTGGGAACAACTTGGACAGGGCTCACCCAGGGGCTATCAGAAATAGGATAAATAATCCCAGCCTCCAGTAATTTAGTGACCTCTTTCTGTACCACCTCCTTCATGGCTGGATTTAGCCTCCTCTGTGGTTGAACCACTGGTTTGGCATTATCCTCCAACAGGATCTTGTGCATGCATCTAGCTGGGCTAATGCCCTTAAGATCACTTATGGACCACCCAAGAGCTGTCTTGTGTGTCCTAAGCACTTGAATCAGTGCCTCCTCTTCCTGTGGATTTAAAGCAGAGCTTATAATCACTGGAAAAGTGTCACCCTCTCCTAGAAATGCATATTTCAGAGATGGTGGTAGAGGTTTGAGTTCAGGTTTGGGAGGTTTATCCTTCTCCTGAGGAATTTTCGAAAATTCCTTTACTTCTTCTAGTTCTTCTTGATCAAGCTGAGCATCTTTGAAGATGTCCTCAAGCTCTGATTCTAGGCTTTCAGTCATATTGATCTCTTCTACCAGAGAGTCAATAATGTCAGCGCCCATGCAGTCATCTGGTGTGTCTGGATGCTGCATTGCTTTCACAGCATTCAACTTGAACTCATCCTCATTGACTCTCAGGGTTACTTCCCCTTTTTGTACATCAATGAGAGTTCATCCAGTTGCTAGGAATGGTCTTCCTAGAATGAGAGTTGCACTTTTGTGCTCCTCCATTTCCAGCACCACAAAGTCAGTGGGAAAGGCAAATGGCCCAACCTTGACAATCATGTCCTCTATTATGCCTGATGGGTGTTTAATGGAGCCATCAGCAAGTTGGAGGCATATCCGGTTGGTTTGACTTCTCCAGCCAACCCAAGCTTTCTGATAGTGGATGCAGGTATTAGATTGATGCTTGCTCCAAGATCACATAGGGCTGTCTTGGTGCAAGCGCCTTCTAATGTGCATGGTATTATAAAGCTTCCAGGATCTTGAAGCTTTTCTGGTAAGCTTTTTAGTATGACTGCACTGCATTCTTCAGTGAGAAACACTTTTTCAGTTTCTCTCCAATCCTTCTTATGACTTAAGATCTCTTTCATGAACTTAGCATAAGAAGGTATTTGCTCAAGTGCCTCTGCAAACGGAATCTTTATTTCAAGAGTCCTTAGATAGTCTGCAAAGCGGGCAAACTGCTTATCCTGTTCCGCTTTGCGGAGTTTCTGAGGATAAGGCATCTTGGCTTGATATTCCTCAACCTTAGATGCTGCAGGTTTATTCCTTACAGAAGTGGTTGAAGAAGCCTTGTTAGAGGGATAATTATCAGCACTCTCAGGTGTCCGATCCTCCTTGGGCGTTTGAACGCCAGGAATGGGTGAAGTTTGGGCGTTAAACGCCAACTTTTCTCCCTTTTCTGGCGTTTGAACGCCAGAACTGGCAAGGAATGGGCGTTTAACGCCAGCTTTCCTTCCCGTTCTGGCGTTTGAAAGCCAATATTCCTCTCTGGGCTCTTACTGTCCTCAGAGGGATTTTGAACAGTGGTTTGGTTGTCCTCTGTCAATTGTTCCTTGTTTGCCTTCTTGCTCCTTTGAGCAGTGGTGTTCAGTGTTTTCCCACTCCTTAGTTGAACTGCTTGACATCCTTCTGTTATCTGTTTAGATATTTGCTGTTTTGCTTGATTCAACTGCAGTTCTATGTTCTTGTTAGCAACTTTAGTATCATGGAGCATTTCTTTAAATTCTGCTAACTGTTCTGTCATCAAGAGCAATTGTTGATTAAGCTCATTCATCTGTTCTTGAGGATTAGGATCAGTGACCAATGCCATGACCTCCTCTTTGGAACGAAACTCACTGCTAGAATATAAGTATGGTTTCTAGCAACAGTGTCT